>NC_057798.1:239328990-239628990 GCF_018294505.1 Triticum aestivum
TAGGGTTAGGGTTTGCGGTGTGGGCCGGCGGCGGCGGCGTGGGCTGGCGGGGTCGGGCGGCTGGGCCGGGGCGCCGGGGCGGCGCTATTTATAGTACCCCCCGAGCGGAGTCCCGCTCGGGCACGACCCGTAAGTCGGTTGCGTGTTTTTTTAAATAATTCCGCGCAGAATAAAAATAAAAAGAAATACTAAGCCTACTCCAAAAATCCTGAAATAAATTTCCCCGGCTTCTAAAATCAAGCCGGACAAGATGAACATTTATTTGGGGCCTAAATGCATTTTTGAAAAACGGGCATTTTTCCTAAATTCAAATAAAAAGCGAAAAACTCCAAAATAAAATCTTATTTGATTTTTTTATTAAATCTTCATTATTTCTTTATTTTGGGAAAGTCATTTTATTCCCTCTCTGAAACTTTGATAGTAGAAATAATTGAACATAAAATAAATAAAACCAAACGATCCTATTTTCAAAATTTGAGAAAACCCAAATATGAAAATAACGAAATCCCCAACTCTCTCCGTGGGTCCTTGAGTTGCGTAGAATTTCTAGGATCGAGCCAACAATGCAACAAAATATGATATGCAATGATGATCTATGTATAACATTCCAAATTGAAAATTTGGGATGTTACACCTAGTGTAGTTTTCATTTCGCTGCTTACTATATAGGCCTAGTTTACCTGTTTGTCTTCAGAGCCTCCGTGTTTTGAAGACTTTCATAAAAATCGCCTATTCACCCTCTAGTCGATAACTAGCACTTTCAATTGGTTATAAGAGGAAGGTACTCCCTTGTTCTGTGTGATTCAGTTTAACCACCTGGAGTTTTAGCTATGTCGACTGCAGGGATAATCAAAGTCTCCACTGCTTGTCCTATTTTTGATGGTCAAGATTATCCCAAATGGAAGGTAATGATGAAGAAGCGCCTCCTTGCCATGAACAGTGAACTGTGGACCGTCGCAGAGATTGGTCTCACCGATTTATGCAAGATGGCGAATGCTGACGACATTCGAAAGTTCACTCGTCTGGATATCACGGCTAAGGATATCATATGCTCATGTCTATACAATGACGAGTTCAGGCGCATCATGCATCTTTCAATGCGAAGCCTATCTGGGACAGGACTTCTGATGTCCATGAAGGCCATCGAACCCGTCAAGACCCGTGGTTCTGCGAGTTCAAAGAATCTTTTAAATCGATGACTTCAAACCCGAGCCATCTGATCAAACCTACTACCTCATGGCACGTGGTGTCAAGGTAACCACTGGTGATTCCAAACCTAGCTATAAGACACTTGCTAAAATTGCAACTGGGCAACAAAGTGCTATGGAACATATTCAAAAGCTGCTAGACAAAACCGATGACCTGTTGGTAGTGGAAATGAATCGAACTCAGTCCTTAATCGAAGACATTAAAAGTATTTGCATTAAGTACGAAGATCTTGAAAGTCATCATGAAACTCTCTCAGCCTCTCATGAGGAGCTTTCCTACGATTATCTTAAAAGGAAGCAGGATCTAGAGAAACTAAGAGCGTCTCATGAAGATCTTCAAAAGGAGAATGATTCTCTACTCGCCCAACAGATCAGTACCGCTCAGGTAGAACTTGTTCCACCATGCTTGAAGTGTCTTGAGCACTATCGGCGTCCTGGATTCGGGGGTATCCAGCCCTTCCTGCCTGCGGCCCACCACGTGGCTCCATCGACGGCCTGGTACAACCTAGCTTCAACATCAACAATGCAAGACCCTCGCGAGGCGGGTGACGCCAAGACCCCCGAAGGAACCGACCTCCTCGGGCTGGCTCCTGAGGGGCAGAGAGTTCTATGCAGGTTACCTCACGAGCTTAGCTAACGTGAGCCATGACGACCAAGGCCGAGCGGGCACCAGACGGGTGCCAGGCGGGCGCAGAGTGTAGGTTTCCTCTTCAGTGCAAAGGAGGCAAGCCACAGGCACGGAGTCTCGAGGAACCAGCCAAAGGTTTCCATTCTGGTGCAACAAGACCAAGACCGCCAGGACGGCAGGACGGAGGTCATCGACGAGCCCACCGTGGCGTCACGACCAGAGGCTTATCGCAGGCGAAGACTACTTTTGTCAGGATAGACTGTACTACTTGTCCCCTTTCAAATCCGGCCATTGTGGGATCCCTTCCCGCTCATATTTGAGGACCAAGGCCACTATAAAGAGGACTAGCCACCACCATAGAAAGGGGACAAAATCAGAACAAGTAGAACTAGCATACACCACACCAGCACAAGAACACCTCACCTCCTGAGGCTTGTTCATCCTTTATACTAGCTCATCCTTAGCCCTTCGAGGCAATCCACCAAAACGCTGGAGTAGGGTATTACGCTACAACGGTGGCCCAAACCAGGATAAAACTATTGTGTCTCTTTATCCCTTTGAGCTTGACACACTAGGCTTAGGAGGTTCGCGAGTAGGCAGGCTGGGTAGGTTGAGATCTCCGCACACAGCCCAGAGTTCGAACCTCTCAAGGGTTTGCGGATCCCACAATATGAAATTTGGCGCGCCAGGTAGGGGTGCGTTGGAATCTTCTTCCTCGACCTTTAGATTGTGCCACTGACTCCTATGGCGGGCGCTCCTCCGTCAGCCCGGTCGACACACGTTCCCGAAGAAGCGCCGGGGCTGAGCTGCTTCACCCTCTCCCTGCGGCGTGTGCAGTGGCCGCCCAAGTTCTGGTCGGAGATGCCGCCGCGCTACGATGGCACGGCAGATCCAGCCCCCTTTCTTCAAGCATACGAGGAGGAAGTTTGGGCGGCTGGCGGAGACGACAAGGTGAAGGCCAACTTGCTCAACCTGCCGACATGTTTTGTGGCTTCCTCGGAGGAGCTGCGCAACCTCTTCCTCACCCACTACACAGCACCGGCGCCTCCGGTCGTCGCAGCTCTCCTAGGTGGCTCGCAGGCACCACCTTCCGACCGCAACATCAAGTAGTTCTACTGGCGGGAAGGCGCCACTCAGGCGAGCTCGGGGGCTCCCCCGTGCTGGGCGGCGCCCTAAGCTGATCTCACTTCAGCCCCAAGGATCACCCCGTCGCCACGACGGGAGCAGGCACGCTCCGAATGCTCTGCACCCCCACCATCTGCCATGTGGCGATCACCAGGACCCTCATCGACGGCAGAGCCGGCCTCAACATGCTCTCTTCGGAGGCGTTCGGCCTGCTCCATGTGCCGCCCAGCCGGCTCCGCCCCTCCAAGCCTTTCTCCGGGGTCGGCAGCGGCTCCACAAGGCCCCTGGGGCAGATCCGTCTCCCTGTCACCTTCGGGACCCGCGACAACTACTGCACTGAGCTCATCGACTTCGACATCGCCAAGATCAACCTGCCGTACAATGCTATTTTGGGGTACCCGGCCTTGGCCCAGTTTATGGCTACGACCCACCCCGCGTACAACCTCATGAAGATGCCAGGCAGTAATGGTGTCCTCATGGTGGTAGGGGACACCAAAGGCGCGCTGCAGGCCCTCAAGCTCGCCTTCAGGACAGCCGCGTCCGCGCTGCCCGCGAGAAGAAGGATCAGGAGGCCCCAAAAGCAGCGCCGGCCAAGAAGAAGCAGTCGTCTCCCAAGACCGAGCCGAGACAAAGCAAGTGCCGGTCTATGAGGACGGGACGGCCAGCACCACCTTCACCATAGGGGCTGGCTTCCCTCAAGATCAAGAGGAGGCATTGATCAACTTTTTGCGAGCCAACAAGGATGTATTCGTTTGGGAACCCAAACATCTTGCTGGGATCCCAAGGGGGATAATCGAGCACCACCTGAGGGTATGTCCAAATGTGCGGCCAGTGAAGCAGAAGGCTCGTCGCCAATCCACCGAGAAGTAGGCCTTCATCATCCAGGAAACCCATAAGCTACAAGCCGTAGAGGTCATCAGAGAGGTACGGTACCCGGAGTGGCTGGCGAATCCCGTCATCGTCCCCAAGAAAGGAGGGAAGGAACACATGTGTGTCGACTTCACCAACCTCAACAAGGCCTGCCCGCAAGACCCCTTCTTGCTCCCTCACATCGACCAGATCATCCACTCCACCACCGAGTGCGACCTGTTGTGCTTCCTGGATGCCTTCTCCGGCTATCACTAGATCAAGATGGCCGTGGAGGATGTGGAGAAGACGGCATTCCTCACCCCATGTGGGGTGTACTGCTACACCTACATGCCCTTCGGGCTGCGTAATGCCAGGGCAACCTTCCAGCGGTTGATGCATATCGCCCTGGGTTCGCAGCTCGGGAGGAATGCAGAGGCCTATGTTGACGATATAGTGGTGAAGTCTCGGGAGGCCAGGATCTGATAGAAGATCTGGAGGAGACGTTCGCCAGCCTGCGCAAGGTGCTTCGGCTTAACCCCGAGAAGTGTGTGTTCGGGGTCCCTTCCGGCAAGCTGTTGAGCTTCTTGGTGTCACACAGAGGGATCGAGGCCAACCTGGAGAAGGTCAAGGCGATAGAGGACATGAACCCCCCATAGACACTGAAGGAGATGCAGAAGCTGGCAGGCTGTGTAACCTCACTTGGGCATTTCATTTCCAAGCTGGGGGAGCGCGCCCTCCCGTTTTTCAAGCTAATGAAGAGGAATGAGCCATTCGAGTGGACCTCGAAGGCAGACGCAGCCTTCTAGGACCTCAAGAGATATTTGACTAGTCCGCCAGTGATGGTGGCACCACGCCCTCTCGAGCCCTTGGTGCTCTATCTGCTAGCAACCCCTCACTCAACCAGCGCCGCCCTAGTGGCGCTAAGGAAAGAACACCCGATCAAGAAGCCTTAGTAGGATGCACAACCATCAAGCAAGGCGCAGCACCCTCAGGGCGAGGCATCTGGAGTCTCGACCGTCATAGTGGTCGACATTTGTCCTGAGGCCACGGTTGATTCCATGACTATCAAGGCTCCAGAGGGCAGGCCTCGTGAGGCCATGGAGGACTTGTGCTCTCTTGAAGAACAAGATTCAGCTGATGCCTCCCCCCTCGTCGAGCACCCTGTCTACTTCGTCAGCACGGTACTGAGGGAAGCCCGGGCACGCTACCCCATTCCTTAGAAGCTCTTGCTCGCACTTCTAGTTGCCTCTAGGAAACTGTGCCACTACTTTCAAGGCCACCCCATGAAGGTTGTTTCAGTGTACCCGCTGGAGAGGGTGCTCCGGAGCCCGAACGCAGCTGGGCGAGTTGCTGAATGGAACATTGAGCTTCAGGCATTCAATATCGAGTTCAGCACCACCGGGGTCATCAAGGGCGCGGCCCTCGTGGACTTCGTGGCCGAGTGGACTTATGCTCCCGACCACGGAGTAGGCAAGGACTGCTCCCTCTTGCCAGGAGATGAAGAGCCGGACGGATGGATCATGTACTTCGACGGGGCGTTTGCGCGACAAGGCGCAGGAGCGGGGGCCATCCTCATCTCACCCACCAAGGACAAGCTCTGTTACGCAGTGCAACTCTGCTTTCAGTAGGGCGAGAAGGTCTCCAACAACATCACATAATTTGAAGGCTTGCTCGCCGAACTCAGGGACGCTGCCGCGCTAGGAGTGAAGCGCCTCACCATCAAGGGAGATTCTTAGCTTCTCGTCAACTTCTCCAACAAGGAGTACACGCCTAAGGACGAGCACATGGAGGCGTACCTAGAGGAGGTACGCAAGATGGAGAAGCGGTTCATGGGCGTGGAGCTGCAACACGTGCCGCATGGGATGAACAAGGAAGCAGACGACATCTCCAAAAGAGCCTCTCGCAGGCTCCCTCAGGAGCCGGGGGTGTTTGAGGAGCGGCTCTTCAAGCCGTCTGTGACACCACACGTCGCGACTCCAGCACCACCTCCGGAGGACTTGCCACATGCACCTGAGATAGGGGCCCCAGCCTGTGGTCACCCCTCGGGAGCCTTCCTGCTGCTCGCGCTCAAGCCTAGAGGAGGGGTGCTGGACCGATGAGTTCAAGGCATACTTGCTTCAAGGGACCCTGCCAGAGAAGGAGGAGGACGCGAGCATGTGGCCTGTCAAGCCATCGCATACTGCATCAAGGATGGTGAGTTATATCGCAGGAGGCCCACTGACGTTTCATTGCAGTGCATCTCCAGGGGACAGGGGCTCGAGCTGCTAGCGGACATACATGGTGGGGACTGCGAGCATCACTCCTCGCCGCGCACTCTGGTGGGAAAGGCATTCCGCAGCGGCTTCCACTGGCCCACCACACTCAACGACGCTACAGAGCTGGTGCGCTCTTGTAAAGCATGCCAGTTTCACTCCAAGCAGATCCACCAGCCCGCGCAGGGCCTCCAGACGATCCCGCTCACGTGGCCGTTCGTGGTCTGGGGATGGACATCTTGGGACCGTTCCCTCGGGTGCGAGGGGGCTACCGATACCTCTACGCCACCAAGTGTGCGGTGGTAGAGGCCGTGCGCACCATCCCAGCTGGATCGGCCGTCAAGTTCATCAAGGGAACCGTGAGCCGGTTTGGGGCCCCCCAATCGCATCATTACTGACAACGGCTCGCAGTTCACCTGCAACCTTTTCAAAACATACCGTGCTAACCTTGGAACGCAGATCTGCTATGCCTCAGTAGCGCACCCGCGGAGCAATGGACAGGCTGAGAGGGCCAATGCGGAAGTCCTGAGGGGCCTCAAGACCCGGACCTTCAAGAAGAAACTCGAGGCCTACGGCAGGGGCTAGCTCGACGAGCTGCAGTCCGTGATGCGGTGCATCCGCACCACTGCGACCAAGCCAATAGGAGAAATGCCATTCTTCCTCGTCTACGGAGCAGAAGCGGTTCTCCCTCATGAGTTCAAGCATCACTCCACGCGGGTCCTGGCGTTCGATGAGATGCAGCAGGACGCCACACGGGGGATGGACCTCGTGCTGGAGGAGGAACGCCGCCGTCAAGCCTCACTCTGGGCAGCGAGGTACCAGCAGGCGCTGTGGCAGTACCACTGCCGCAGCATCCGCTCCAGGACATTAGAGGTGGGCGACCTCGTCCTGAGGCGGGTGCTCTCTAGGGAGGGGCTGCACAAGCTCTCGCCCACGTGGGAGGGCCCGTTTAGGATTTCCCGTATCTCCAGGGCTGGCGTTGCGCGCCCGGAGACACAGGACGGGGTCCCCATCCAGAATGCCTGGAACATCCAGCACCACTGGAAGTTTTACCCCTGAAGAAAGGCTCCGACCTGTGAAGCAAGGCTCCGACCTGTGAAGGTCTCCGCTCGTGACACTCTCACGTAATAATGAGTGGGGATGTACACGCCCCGGAGTCTCCTGAGAGCCGCCCTGGGGCCTCATGGGGGCTCCCTCCCACGTCCTAGTGGCAACACTTAGTGATGACCCACAAGTGTAGGGGATCTATCATAGTCCTTTCGATAAGTAAGAGTGTCGAACCCAACGAGGAGCAGAAGGAAATGACAAGCGGTTTTCAGTAAGGTTTTCTCTGCAAGCACTGAAATAATAGGTGATAGATAGTTTTGTGATAAGATAAATAGTAACGGGTAACATGTAAATAAAGTAAACAAAGTGCAGCAAGGTGGCCCAATCCTTTATGTAGCAAAGGATAAGCCTGGACAAATTCTAATAATGGTAAAGGAGCTCCCGAGGACACATTGGGAATTATCGTCAAACTAGTTTTCATCACGTTCATATGATTCGCGTTCGGTACTTTGATAATTTGATATGTGGGTGGACCGGTACTTGGGTACTGCCCTAAATTGTACAAGCATCCCACTTATGATTAACCCCTATTGCAAGCATCCGCAACTACAAAAGAAGGTATTAAGGTAAACCTAACCACAACATTAAGCATATGGATCCATATCAACCCCTAATGAAGCAACGCATAAACTAGGGTTTAAGCTTCTGTCACTCTAGCAACCCATCATCTACTTATTACTTCCCCATGCCTCCCTCTAGGCCCAAATAATGGTGAAGTGTCATGTAGTCGACGTTCACATAACACCACTAGAGGAAAGACAACATACATCTCATCAAAATATCAAACGAATACCAAATTCACATGACTACTAATAGCAAGACTTCACCCATGTCCCTAGGAACAAACGTAACTACTCACAAAGCATATTCATGTTCATAATCATAGGATTAATAATATGCATAAAGGATCTGAACATATGATCTCCCACCAAGTAAACCAATTAGCATCAACTACAAGGAGTAATCAACACTACTAGCAACCCACAGGTACCAATTTGTGGTTTTGATACAAGATTGGATACAAGAGATGAACTAGGGTTTTGAGAGGAGATGGTGCTGGTGAAGAATTTGATGGAGATTTACCCCCTCTCGATGAGAGGATCGTTGGTGATGACGTTGGTGATGATTTCCCCCTCCCGGAGGGAAGTGTCCCCGGCAGAACAGCTCCGCCAGAGCCCTAGATTGATTCCGCCAAGGTTCCGCCTCGTGGCAGCGGAGTTTCGTCCCGTAAGCTTGCCCACTATTTTTTCTAGGGTAAAAGTGATGATATAGCAGAAGATGGACGCCGGAGGCCCACCAGGGGGCCCAGGAGATAGGAGGCTGCGCCCTACAGGGGGGCGCGCCCCCTGTCTCCTGGACAGGGTGTGGGCCCCCTGGCCTATTTCTTTTGCCCATAAATTCTTATTAAATCCAAAAAGTTGTCTCGTGGAGTTTCAGGACTTTTGGAGTTGTGCAGAATAGGTTTCCAACGTTTGCTCTTTTTCTAGCCAGAATTCCAGCTGCCGGCATTCCCCCTCTTCATGGTAAACCTTGTAAAATAAGAGAGAATAGCCATAAGTATTGAGATATAATGTGTAATAACAGCCCATAATGCAATAAATATTGATATAAAAGCATGGTGCAAAATGGATGTATCAAATCCCCCAAGCTTAGACCTCGCTTGTCCTCAAGCGGAAGCCGAAATCGAAAATATGTCCACATGTTTAGAGATAGAGGTGTCGATAAAAATAAAATACAGACATGAGAGCATCATGATCATTCTAATAACAGCAACATATATAGATTTTGTCACATGATTTCCTATGCTCAAGTAATAAGCAATTCACAATGTCAAGTATGGTTCAAAAACTTCATTGGGAACTAACAAACTATAATCTCAGTCATTGAAGCAATTGCAATTTATCGTAACTTCAGAGAGAGTCAATAATAGAGTTTTTCAACAAGCTCACATACTCAACTATCTCGTAGTCTCCCATAATTGTTAACACTCACGAAATACTTGTGGTTATAGAGTATCAGCCGAACACTAAGAAAGATAGGGGCTTCTTGTGTTGCCTCCCAATGTATTCACCTTTAGGTGATGTCAACAATAATAGCCTATGCCAACTTACATCCAATTGGATATATGTATCATGATCTTTCAAACACGAAGAGCTTGCCAAAGGATAAAGTAAAAAAGGGAAAGGTGATGATCACCTTGACTCAAACATAAAGTAAAACATAAAGTAAAAGATAGGCCCTTCGCAGAGGGAAGCAGAGATTGTCATGCGCGTTTAGGGTTGATGCATAAAATCTTAGTGCAAAAGAACGTCACGTTATATTGCCCCTTGTATGTGGACCTTTATTATGCAGTCTGTCGCTTTTATTACTTTCACAACAAGTTCGTACAAAGCTTATTTTCTCCGCACTAATAAGTCATACATATTTAGAGAGCAATTTTTATTGCTTGCACCGATGACAACTTACTTGAAGGATCTTACTCAATCCAAAGGTAGGTATGGTGGACTCTCATGGCAAAACTGGGTTTAAGGATATTTGGAAGCACAAGTAGTATCTCTACTTGGTGCAAGGAATTTTGGCTAGCATGAGGGGGAAAGGCAAGCTCAACATGTTTGGAAGGTCAATGATAATATACATTAACTGAGATGTCGGAAAACATAAACCATTACATTGTCTTCCTTGTCCAACATCAACTCTTTTAGCATGTCATACTTAATGAGTGCTTCACAATCATAAAAGATGTCCAAGATAATATATTTATATGTGAACCCCTCTTTCCTTATCACTTCCTATTAATTGCAACGATGACCAAGTCTACATTCATCAACTCTCAACAATTTTTATGCCTCATACTTTCTGTGTGTGAAGTTATCACTATCCATAAGATCAATATGAACTCTTTTGTTCTTTCTACTTTCTCAAGATCATAGCAGCATAGCAAAGCCCTTGACTCAACACTAATCTTTATTATAGATAGCACACGGACTCGATTACATAAAGAGATCAAAATGCAAAACTCAAAACTACCTGATATCAAAACTTTAAACTACTAGATCAAGATACTACTAAAAGGATCGAACTAAATAAAGCGGTAAAGATAGGAGTGTGATGGTGATACGATACCGGGGCACCTCCCCCAAGCTTGGCCGTTGCCAAGGGGAGTGCCCATACCCATGTGATTACTTCCTCGGAGGTGATGGAGGTGGTGATGATGATGGTGGATAATCGCACATCAAGTGTAAAAGCTCCTCCAACTTGCGGATGATGCCCTTGAGCCCAGCAATATGATCCTTCAACAAAATATTCTCCTGTGTGAGATACTTGTTCTGTATGCGAGCTAACTCAATCATCTTGAAAGCTTCAATCTCTGTTGGAGTAAAGAGGTTAGGTAAAGGTTGAGGGATATCTTCTTCTTTCACCGCCGGAGGTTGGACCTCCATGCCTTTCTTGATCCCTTCATCCTTGTTGATCTCTTCTGGTTCTTCTCTTTTCAGTTCTATCTTCAAAAGTCAAGCATCCTTGTCTTCATTGTTGGAGGAGGGTGAAGTCATGGTGCTCTAAATCTGCAATAGAAACAGCTCGAAATGAAAACAGAGGATATTTGCGTGATACGGTGGTCAAAACCTTCGGGGGTATATATAATGAATTTTTACCGACCAAAATACGTAACATACAAGAAAACGGAGTCCGGGAGGCACACGAGGTGCCCACGAGATAGGGGGGCGTGCCCTACGAGGGGGGCCTCCTCTCTCGTGGGAGCCTCATGTCCCTTTCGGACTACTTCTTTCTTCCTAAAATTCTTAAACAATCCAAAACTGATAAAAATTGGCATTAGAGTTGTTTTGGAGTCGGTTTACTTACCGTACCACGTACCTATGGCTTTTCGGAGTCTGGAACGTTCTGGAAAGTGTCTCCTATGTATTCCTCAGGGGTTATGGTTTCAATAATATTAGTTTCAACATTGATAGGATTACCTGAAATATAATGTTTAATTCTTTGACCATTTACCACCCTCGGATTTGTGCCTTCGAAGTTGTTGATTTTTATAGCACCAGAATGATAGACCTCCTCGATAACGTAGGGACCTTCCCATTTTGAGAGAAGTTTTCCTGCAAAAAATATTAAATGAGAGTTGAATAATAACACATAATCTCCTACGTTAAACTCACGCTTTTGTATTCTCTTATCATGCCAGTGTTTGACTCTTTCTTTGAAGAGCTTGGCATTCTCATAGGCTTTGGCTCTCCATTCATCAAGTGAGCTAATGTCAAATAACCTTTTCTCACCGGCAAGTTTGAAGTCATAATTGAGCTCTTTAATAGACCAATATGCCTTATGTTCAAGTTCAAGAGGTAAATGACATGCTTTTCCATAAACCATTTTATAAGGAGACATACCCATAGGATTTTTCTATGCAGTTCTATAGGCCCATAATGCATCATCAAGTTTTTTGGACCAATTCTTTCTAGATCTATTCACAGTCTTTTGCAAAATTAATTTGAACTCTCTATTGCTCAACTCTACTTGACCACTAGACTGCGGATGATAAGGAGATGCTATTCTATGATTGACATCATACTTAGCAAGCATCTTACGGAAAGCACCATGAATAAAGTGTGAACCACCATCAGTCATAAGATATCTAGGGACTCCAAACCTCGGAAAAATAACTTCTTTAAGCATTTTAATAGAAGTGTTATGATCAGCACTACTAGTTGGAATAGCTTCTACCCACTTAGTAACGTAATCAACAGCAACTAAAATATGTGTATAACCATTGGAGGCAGGAAAAGGTACCATATAATCAAAGACCCAAACATCAAACAGTTCAATAACAAGAGAGTAATTCATAGGCATTTCTTGACGTCTACTAATGTTACCTATTCTTTGACATTCATCACAAGATAAGACAAACTTACGAGCATCTTTGAAGAGAGTAGGCCAATAAAAACCAGATTGTAGTACCTTGTGTGCAGTTCTATCTCCAGCGTGGTGTCCTCCATAGGATTCAGAGTGACACTTGTGTAGGATCTGTTCCTGTTCATGCTCAGGCACACAACGTCTAATAACACCATCTACTTCTTCTTTATAAAGATGTGGGTCATCCCAGAAATAATGTCTTAAATCATAAAAGAACTTTTTCTTTTGCTGGTATGTGAAACTAGGCGGTATATATTTAGCAACAATGTAATTAGCATAGTCAGCATACCAAGGAGGAGTACGAGAAGCATTGACGACCGCTAATTGTTCATCAGGAAAGCTATCATTAATAGGCAGTGGGTCATCAAGAACATTCTCTAACCTAGACAAGTTGTCTGCAATAGGGTTCTCAGCTCCCTTTCTATCAATAATATGCAAGTCAAATTCTTGGAGCAAGAGAACCCATCTAATGAGTCTAGGCTTAGCATCCTTCTTTTCCATAAGATATTTAATATCAGCATGATCAGTGTGAATAGTAACTTTGGAATCAACAATATAAGGTCTAAACTTATCACATGCAAACACGACTGCTAAGAACTCTTTTTTAGTAGTAGCATAATTCCTCTGGGCAGTATCAAGAGTCTTACTAGCATACTAGATAACATTCAATTTCTTATCGACTCTTTGCCCTAAAACAGCACCTACAGCATAATCACTAGCATCACACATAATTTCAAAAGGTAAATTCCAATCAGGTGGCTGAACAATAGGTGCAGTGATCAAAGCTTTCTTAAGTGTTTCAAATGCTTCTACACAATCATCATCAAAGACAAAAGGAATATCTTTTGGCAATAAATTAGTCAGAGGCCTAGAGATTTTAGAAAAGTCCTTAATGAACCTCCTATAAAAACTGGCGTGACCAAGGAAACTTCTTATACCTTTTATGTCCTTGGGACATGGCATCTTTTCAATAGCATCAACTTTGGCTTTATCAACTTCAATACCTCTCTCGGAGATCTTGTGCCCCAAGACAATGCCTTCATTAACCATAAAGTGACACTTTTCCCAATTCAGGACTAGACTAGTGTCTTCACATCTCTGCAAAACTCGATCAAGGTTGCTCAAACAATCATCAAAAGAGGATCCATAGACGGAGAAGTCATCCATGAATACCTCACATATCTTTTCACAAAAATCAGAAAATATAGCCATCATGCATCTTTGAAAGGTAGCAGGTGCATTACATAAACCAAAAGGCATACATCTATAAGCAAAGGTACCAAAAGGGCAAGTAAAAGTAGTTTTAGATTGATCCTTTGCTAACATAGGTATTTGAGAGAAACCAGAATAACCATCTAGAAAGCAAAAGTGTGTGTGCTTGGATAGCCTTTCTAGCATTTGATCAATAAAAGGTAAAGGGTAATGATCTTTCTTAGTAGCTTTATTTAACTTACGGAAATCAATTACCATCCTATAACCTGTAATAATTCTTTGCGGGATCAATTCATCTTTATCATTAAGCACAACAGTAATACCTCCCTTTTTAGGGACACAATGGACAGGGCTTACCCATTCACTATCAGCAACGGGATAAATAATACCTGCCTCAAGGAGCTTTAGTATCTCCTTTCTTACCACTTCCTTCATCTTGGGATTTAATCGTCTTTGAGGATCTCTATCTGGTTTGGCATCTTTCTCCACTAAAATTTTGTGTTAACATAATGTGGGACTAATGCCCTTAAGATTGTCCAGAGTATATCCAATAGCAGCTCTGTGCTTCTTCAGAGTTTTCAATAATCTTTCTTCTTCTTTCTCTGAAAGGTTAGCACTAATAATAACATGATATATTTCTTTTTCATCAAGATAAGCATACTTGAGATTATCAGGTAAAGGTTTGAGTTCAAACACGGGATCACCATTGGGTGGAGGGGGATCCCCAAGAATTTCAACGGGAAGGTTATGTTTCAGCATAGGTTCCTGTTTAAGGAACAGTTCATCTATTTCTTCCCTTTCCTTCATAAACATATCGTTTTCATGGTCTAGCAAATATTGTTCTAACGGATCAGTTGGAGGAACGGCAATGGAAGCAAGACCAATAATTTCATCCTTACTAGGTGGTTCCCTTTCACGAGGTTGTCTACTAAACTTAGCAAAATTGAACTCATGAGACATACCATCTATGCCAACAGTGACGACCTTCCTTTCACAATTAATCTTAGCACTAGCAGTATTCAAGAAGGGTCTACCAAAAATAATGGGACAAAAATCATCTTGTGGGGAAGCAAGAACAAGAAAATCAGCAGGGTATTTAATCTTCCCGCACAAGACTGCAACATCTCTAACAATCCCAATAGGTTTAATGGTGTCCCTATTAGCAAGCTTAATAGTAACATCAATGTCTTCTAATTTCATAGGTGCAATATCGTGCATAATTTCTTTATAAAGATCATAAGGTATCGCACTAGCACTAGCACTAGCACCCATATCACATAAGCCATGATAACAATGATCTCCTATTTTAACAGAAATAATAGGCGTGCCTACAACAGGTCTACGTGTTTTAGTATCGGTCTAGCAATATTAGCAGTTTCACCCAAGAAAGAGATAACATGCCCATCTAAGTCCTCATCCAAGAGATCTTTAATCATAGCAATACCAGGTTCAACATTAATTTGCTCAGGAGGTGTATAGGTCCTAGTATTACTCTTACGAACAACAGTCAAAGCTTTAGCATGATCTTTTATCCTAACAGGAAAAGGAGGTTTTTCAACATAAGAAGTAGGAATAATAGGATCACTATATGTAATAGTCTTTTCTTCGACTGTAATAGGTGCAACTACTTTCACTTCAACAGGAGGATTATATTTAAACCACTTCTCTTTAGGGAGATCAACGTGAGTAGCAAAAGTGTCACAAAAAGTAGCTACTATCTCAAAGTCAAGTCCATAGTTAGAGCTAAATCCACGGAAAGCATCGGTATCCATAAAAGATTTAACACAATCAAACTTAGGTGTCATACCTGACTCCTTACCATCGTCGGAACCCCAATCTTCAGAGTTGTGTTTAATTCTTTCCAATAAGTCCCATTCGAAATCAATAGTCTTCAGCATATAGGAACCAGCACAGGAAGTATCGAGCAGGTTGCGATTATCAAGAGAAAGCCGAGCATAAAAATTCTGAATAATCATTTCCCGAGAGAGCTCATGATTGGGGCATGAATATAACATTGACTTAAGCCTCCCCCAAGCTTGAGCGATGCTTTCTCCTTCGCGAGGCCAGAAATTATATATGTAATTACGATCACGATGAACAAGATGCATAGGATAGAACTTCTGGTGAAATTCCAACTTCAGTCGCTTATAATTCCAAGATCTCGTATCATCACATAGCCTATACCATGTCATTGCATCTCCCTTCAAAGATAAATGGAAGACCTTCCTTTTGACAACATCATCGGGAATACCTTCAAGCTAAATAATCCACAAACTTCATCCACAAAGATAAGGTGTAAATCGGGATGCAATGTTCCGTCTCCTGCAAAAGGATTAGCTAGCAGTTTTTCTATCATACCCGAAGGAATCTCAAAGTGAATATTTTCATAAAGTTCAGTAGGTTGAGGAGCATCTCTTTGCTCTTCTGGTTGGGGTGAAGATACCCCAAACAAGCCCCTCAAAGGATTAGTTTCCATAGTGACAAGTAACAGAAAATTTCAGCACACTATATAAATGTTTCCTTACCAAGTTCCACTCACCAAAAGCGCTACACTCCCCGGCAACGGCGCCAGAAAAGAGTCTTGATGACCCACAAGTGTAGGGGATCTATCATAGTCCTTTCGATAAGTAAGAGTGTCGAACCCAACGAGGAGCAGAAGGAAATGACAAGCGGTTTTCAGTAAGGTTTTCTCTGCAAGCACTGAAATAATAGGTGATAGATAGTTTTGTGATAAGATAAATAGTAACGGGTAACAAGTAAATAAAGTAAACAAAGTGCATCAAGGTGGCCCAATCCTTTATGTATCAAAGGATAAGCCTGGACAAATTCTAATAATGGTAAAGGAGCTCCCGAGGACACATTGGGAATTATCGTCAAGCTAGTTTTCATCACGTTCATAGGATTCGCGTTCGGTACTTTGATAATTTCATATGTGGGTGGACCGGTACTTGGGTACTGCCCTAACTTGGACAAGCATCCCACTTATTATTAACCCCTATTGCAAGCATCCACAACTACAAAAGAAGGTATTAAGGTAAACCTAACCACAACATTAAGCATATGGATCCATATCAACCCCTAATGAAGCAACGCATAAACTAGGGTTTAAACTTCTGTCACTCTAGCAACCCATCATCTAATTATTACTTCCCCATGCCTCCCTCTAGGCCCAAATAATGGTGAAGTGTCATGTAGTCGACGTTCACATAACACCACTAGAGGAAAGACAACATACATCTCATCAAAATATCGAACGAACACCAAATTCACATGACTACTAATAGCAAGACTTCACCCATGCCCTCAGGAACAAACGTAACTACTCACAAAGCATATTCATGTTCATAATCAGAGGAGTAATAATATGCATAAAGGATCTGAACATATGATCTTCCACCAAGTATACCAATTAGCATCAACTACAAGGAGTAACCAACACTACTAGCAACCCACAGGTACCAATTTGTGGTTTTGATACAAGATTGGATACAAGAGATGAACTATGGTTTTGAGAGGAGATGGTGCTGGTGAAGATGTTGATGGAGATTGACCCCCTCTCGATGAGAGGATCGTTGGTGATGATTTCCCCCTCCCAGAGGGAAGTGTCCTCGGCAGAATAGCTCCGCCAGAGCCCTAGATTGATTCTGCCAAGGTTCCGCCTCATGGCGGCGGAGTTTCGTCCCGTAAGCTTGCCCACTATTTTTTCCAGGGTAAAACTGATGATATAGCAGAAGATGGACGCCGGAGGCCCACCAGGGGGCCCAGGAGATAGGAGGCCGCGCCCTACAGGGGGGCGCCCCCTGTCTCCTGGACAGGGTGTGGGCCCCCTGGCCTATTTCTTTCGCCCATAAATTCTTATTAAATCCAAAAAGTTGCTTTGTGGAGTTTCAGGACTTTTGGAGTTGTGCAGAACAGGTTTCCAACGTTTGCTCCTTTTCCGGCCAGAATTCCAGCTGCCGGCATTCCCCCTCTTCATGGTAAACCTTGTAAAATAAGAGAGAATAGCCATAAGTATTGAGATATAATGTGTAATAATAGCCCATAATGCAATAAATATTGATATAAAAGCATGATGCAAAATGGACGTATCACTTAGCTCCACACTGGTGAGAAGACTAGATTAGGTGCCGGACGTGCCTGTCCATTTGCTTTCTGAAGTTGCTTGTAGTTTTTTAGTAATCTTTCAATGGATTTGGTATTCTCGAACGCTGGTTCCTTGAGTTGTTTCCTTCTCCTAAGCTGTTTTTGGTCTAAGGACGTGAGAGAGGTGGCAGTCGCCCGCCACTTCTCCTCGCGCTCCTCGTGCGTGGGACTCGGTAGGTTTGTGCGCCCTGGGCTTGCCTTTGCGCGCACGCACCGGGCCGAACCCTGGTTCTTGAGGATATAGCTACTGAGTGTAAACCGCCCAGGAGGGGCCGGTTCATGCTCATCTATATTGAAGCTCATGAAGACAAAGAAGATGACATTCTACTATTAAAGCTTAGAGGCCCAGAGCCCAAAGGGGGATTAGGGCCCATAGTTGTAAACCGCCATAATCATATAACTTGTATTGTAAGATAGGGAGAGGAAGAGACCGAGCCGGACACTTGTATGAGCCAGCCTCGGGACACTGTAAACCGGCCGGGCGTCAACCTGTGTATATAAAGGGACGACCCGGCGGCGGTTCAGGAATAGAAAACAACAACTCGAGACTCGGGCAAAGCATATTCGCTCCCAGCTCATCGAGATCAATCAATCCCACCACAACTAGACGTAGGCTTTTATCTTCATCGTAAGGGGCCGAACTAGTATAAAACTCTCGTGTCCCTTGTCCGGTTTAACCCCTTTAAGCTAATCTCGTTGCGATGGCTCCACGACTAAGTCCTTCTGCTAGGACATCTGATGTGTTAATTCCACGACAGTTGGCGCCCACCGTGGGGCTACTGCACGATGGTTTCGAGTTCTTAAAGGGCAACTTTGAAGGGCTCAAAGGGTACGTGGTTGGCCGGATGACCAAGAGTCGTCGTGGCAAGCTCTACATCGACGACGCAGGCTGGGGCCCCGAGGCCGGCTCAATCGAGTACGGGTACCGGGTCCCCTTTGGTGGAATTCACGTTTTCATCGGCAAGATCTGCGAACCGGGCCCTGAGCCGGACATCTCCACCGACCTCGTCGAGACGGCTCAGCGTGCAAGTCCTTCCCGGGTTCAGCCTGCCAGGAAGCATGCGTTCATAGGGTTCATCCATGGTGCGGGATCTGAACCGGTGTCCGACGGTGAGACGGCCATCTACTCAGATGGTGAATCATCCACTGGCGAAACCGAATCGCTGTACCAATTGCAAGATGGCCGGATTGGGGGATATTTCAATGGCAATAGTATTTCGGGCCCCTTTGAACTGCCAAACCGGGTTGCGGTCTTCATGGCCGGTACGCAGCCCACCATGCAATCTTCATCTACATTAGCAATGATCTCTGGATCGGCAGCCGCGGCAGGAGGCCCGATGCGCCGGCCGGCTCAAGTTCTTGCCGGTTTGCTGGACACTTTGACAACATTGTTGACCACGGCAGCCACCCCAGAGACCCAAGATCAGCACAATGCGGATGTTACAAAACTAAAGGATCAGATAACTCAGGCCAAGGCGGACTTGGCAGCTGAGGAGACCAGAATGGCTGAATAGCGGGCCGCTTTAGATGCCCAATCACAGCAAATCCAGGCGTAGAATTACCGGCTTATGTTGGATCAGAACGCGTCAAATGAAGTAATGAGAAGGAAGTACCAGTCTCGTTTGCCGCCGGTTTACGATGGTATGAATCTCTTCAGTACGCCAGGAGCCGGGCCTAGTAATCCGGCAGCGGTAAACCGGACCGAAGCACCTGGGGCAGCGTCAGATCAGCCACAGGTGATGGACCCGCCTCGACGGACGGATAACCCGCCACAATACGTAACAACGCCACCATGTCACTTCTCTAGTCCTTTGGATAACATGATTGCTGCAGCGTCACATTTGGCAGCTATTCCGATGGAGGATGACTCACTGGCGGCAGTTGAGACACGACAGGCCAGGGATCTTCTTCAAACCGCTATTGTGCAACAGCAGGCTTATTCCTACAGCCGAGACAGAATACATTCAACCCCCCGTCCAAGCAAGATTTATAGCAAGCACATGGATGAACCGGCCATGTCAAGCAGTGCGCGGCATCGTGATGCCCCTTAAGGGCCTAATCCGGCACACGGCGGTTTGAATGCTCAGGATGTGGTGAACAATGGCAGAGCACAGCGTGAAGCAGCGTTAGCAGCACAGTTGGTGGCATAATACCAGAATCAACCCGCCCCGGTTCAGCCAGCGGCATCAGTTGAACGTGGTTTGACTTTTAGCTCTTGGGGAGTACCGTGCCTCACCCCGGCTCTGCGTAATGTGCGGCTGCCCAAGGATTTCAAGGGTCCGCGTAAAGTGCCTAATTATACTGCCGATCAACCCCCCGAGGCGTGGGTTGAAAGTTATGAGACGGCAATGGAGATGCTAGATGTGGATGAATCAGCGTGTGCAAATTACTTCACCATGATGTTAGAAGGAACGGCTCGTACTTGGCTGAAGAGTCTACCTATTAACTCGATTAGTTCATGGGATGAGTTGAAGGCCAAGTTTATAGCAAACTTCAAGGATACGTGCAAGCAACCCATGTCCATTGTGGATCTGGCAGCTTGTGTCCAAGGAGAAAACGAGTCAACAACTCATTGGGTGCGTCGGGTTTCAGGAATCTTGCACTCGTCAGGCCGTATTAATCCTGATACGGCAATCATGACCTTGGAGGGTAATTGCCGATTTAAGTCACTAAAGATGAAGTTGGTATGGCTCAAGCGTCACTGCAATGATATGGGAACACTCATGGCGGCTTTGGTTAAGTATGCTGATTCTGATAGTACCAAGGACCCCGATTCTGATGAAGAAAAGCAGGAGAAGGGAAATAAGAATGCCGGTACAAAAGGACAGCATAACTCGGCGGGCCATGGGAACAATGGTAAGCGTAAAGCGGACAATTCAGATTTTGTGGCTAACACCAATATGCAGGGCAATATGCAGCGCCATAAGGGTAAATCGCCCCAGCGCGGTGGAGGCATGAATCTGGAACGCCTGTTAAACCAACCCTGCCCAAAGCACGGGACAAAGGAGGTTCCGGCTACGCACCTCTGGAAGGATTGTTACATCATGAGGGAATTCAAAAACTCTAATCTTTTCAAGTATGATCAGGTTCCATCCAGTGGCTCCGGTCCAGGGTTTCACGGGCCGGGTTACAGTGGTGGTGGTTCAAACTCTGGATTTCAGAATAATCAGGGCAACCAGAACAAGCAAGGTGGTCATAGTCAGCAGAGTAATCAGGGGAATCAGCAGCAGTCGGGTTATCAGAGCAACCCAAGCAGTTAAATGGTGGACAATATCATCTTTTCACTACTAGTCTGTGCAAGCGCGATCAGAAGCTCCATAAAAGGGCAATAAACTCTGTTGAACCGGTAGTGCCTCGTTATCTGTGCTGGTCGGAACAACCTATTGTTTGGAGTCGGGAGGATCATCCGCCCCGGGTTGACAATCCGGGTCACCTAGCTTTGGTGGTTGCACTGCAGGTTGGAGGTTATAAGTTTACCAAGGTGCTCATAGATGGAGGGAGCAGTATCAATATCTTGTATTATGAAACCTTCCGGCCTATGGGGTTAACAGACAAGAATCTTAAACCGTCCAACACCGTTTTTCACGGTGTGGTGCCTGGTAAATCGGCTTACCCAGTCGGTAAGATAGCTCTAGAGGTGGTTTTTGGTGATGATCATGATTCAAGATCAGAGACGGTGACCTTTGAAGTGGTTAAAATCAGAAGTCCGTACCATGCCCTGTTTGGACGGCCAATTTATGCTAAATTCATGGCAAGGCCGTGTTATGTTTATCTGCAGCTCAAGATGCCAGGTCATAAGGGGACCATCACGGTTCACGGTAGCCGCAAGATTGCTCTGGAGTGTGAGGAAGGTGATGCGGCTTATGCTGAGTCAGTTTGTGCAACGGAGGAGTTGAAGTTTTATAAGGACAATGTTGATCCGGCAGATATGACTTCCCTGAAGAAGCCCACTACAGAGCATGATCCGGCTTTGAAGTTTAAAGTGGCTGATGAGACTAAATTGGTTGATTTTGTTCCCGGCGATTCATCCAAGCAGTTCAGCATCAGCCTCAACTTGGATCCGAAATAGGAAAGCGTGCTCATCGAGTTCATCCGTGAGAACCGGGACATCTTTGCATGGAAACCTTCTGACATGCCAGGTGTACCGACGGAACTCGCTGAGCACACTCTTAATATTGATCCAAAGTTCAAACCGGTCAAACAGTTTCTTCGCCGTTTTAATGAAGAGCGGCGCAAGGCCATTGGTGAAGAGGTAGCCCGGCTGTTGGCAGCAGGGTTTATTGTGGAGGTATTTCACCCAGAGTGGTTGGCTAATCCAGTGCTGGTACTTAAGAAAAATGGTACTTGGCATATGTGTGTGGATTACACAGATTTGAACAAGGCTTGCCCAACTGATCCCTTTGCCCTCCCTCGTATTGATCAAATCATTGATGCTACGGCGGGTTGTGAGCGTTTGAGTTTCTTGGATGCTTATTCTGGTTATCATCAGATCAAGATGGCAGTTAAGGACCAGGAGAAGACAACTTTCATGACTCCATTTGGAGCCTTCTGTTATGTGTCTATGCCCTTTGGGCTCAAGAGTGCCGAGGCAACTTATCAACGTCGTGTGCAGAATTGTGTTCATACTTAGATTGGGCGCAATGTTCATGCTTATGTGGATGATATTGTGGTGAAGTCCAGGAAAGCAGAGATAGTCATAACTGATTTGCAAGAAACCTTTGATAATCTGAGAGTTTATAAAATGATGCTCAATCCGGCTAAGTGTGTCTTTGGTGTGCTAGCTGGCAAACTCTTGGGTTTTCTGGTGTTCAACAGGGGCATTGAGGCTAATCCGGAAAAGATCAAGGCTATCACATCCATGGCTAAACCGACATGTATCAATGATGTTCAACGTTTGGCAGGTCGTATCGCGGCTTTGAGTCGGTTTATCAGCAGGTTGGGAGAAAAGGCGATCCCTCTGTATCAATGTTGAAGATAACAGACAGTTTTGTCTGCAGCGACGCTGTTGATGCGGCGTTTGAGGACTTGAAGAAGCAATTGGCTGAACCACCGGTTCTTGCTGATCCAGTTGATAAGGAGCCACTATTGTTATACGTGGCTGCTAATGCCCGGGCTGTCAGCGTAGCTTTTGTGGTGGAACGCAAGGAGGCTGGGAAGGAGTACCCGGTTCAAAGGCCGGTTTATTATATCAGCAAAGTGCTCATTGAGTCAAAGCAAAGATACCCGCATTGGCAGAAGCTGGTATATGGGGTTTTCATGGCAAGTCAGAAGCTTAAATAGTACTTTCAGCCCATCACAGTGGTCAGTTCTGCTCCTTTGGGGGATATAATCCAGCACAGGGAGGCAACTGGCCGGGTTGCTAAGTGGGCTATTGAGCTTGGACCACACGGTTTGAAGTATATGCCTCGAACAACTATCAAATCCCAGGCCCTTGTGGATTTCATCAATGATTGGACAGAGTTGCAGATACCGGAAGACAAACCGGACAGCACATACTGGACTATCCACTTTGATGGATCCAGGCAGTTGGAGGGCTCGGGGGCTGGAGTTGTCCTTACTTCCCCTCGAGGTGATAAAATTCATTATGTTCTTTGCTTAATGTTCCCTTGTACTAACAATGCAGCTGAATACGAAGCCTTACTCCATGGTCTTCGAGTGTCTAAGGAGATGAACTTAAGCCGGGTACGATGCTTTGGAGACTCAGACCTGGTGGCCCAACAAGTTTCAGGTACTTGGGATTCTACGGATCCACTCATGGCAGCTTATCGATGAGAGGTGGATATTGTCGCTGGTCACTTCAAGGGTTATCAAGTGGAGCACATTGATCGGTGCAAAAATGAGGCAACTAATGCTTTAAGCCGGCTGGGATCTCATCGTAAACCGGTGCCGCCCAATACCTTTCTGGATGTCTTGCACAACCCGTCCGTTCAGTTGCCTACGGAGGAGGACCTCGCTATTCCTGATCCGGAGGCACATTTGGTGGCTGCTTTACACATTATTCCGGATTGGACGGTTCCATACTTGGCGTATTTGAACCGGGGCGAGTTGCCAAAGGATGCAGTTTTGGCCAGAAAGATAGTCCGGCGATCCAAGTCCATGGTTGTTCACAATGGCAAGTTACACCATTGCAGTGTTACTGGTGTGTTCCAGCGCTGTGTTTCTCCTGAAGAAGGTTGTGAGATTTTACGAGAGATCCACGAAGGAGACTGTGGTCATCATGCCGGTTCAAAACCCTTGGTTGCTAAAGCTTTTCTTCATGGTTTCTATTGGCTGACGACTCATGCTGATGCTGAGGACTTGGTGAGGCGGTGTGATGGTTGTCAGAAATTCTCACGATGAGCTCATGTTCCGGCTCAGGAGCTACGGATGATTCCCATCACTTAGCCATTTGCTACTTGGGGGCTTGACATGGTAGGGCCTTTCAAGCAATCCAAAGATAAGAAGACCCACCTGTTGGTGGCGGTTGACAAGTTTACTAAATGGGTTGAAGCGGAGCCCGTAAGCAAGTGTGACGCAGCCACGGCAGTTCAATTCATCAAACGGGTGATCTTCCGTTTTGGTTTTCCACATAGCATCATCACAGATAATGGCACGAACCTTTCCAAAGGTGAGATGGAGGACTTTTGTCAAAGAGAACACATCAGGCTTGATGTGTCATTCGTGGCTCATCCCCAATCTATTGGTCAGGCTGAGAGGGCTAACCAGGAAATTTTAAAAGGTACCGAACCTTGGCTTATGGTCCCTTTGAAGAGGACGCCGGGTTGTTGGGTGGAAGAATTGCCATCTGTGTTATGGAGCATAAACACCACCCCAAACCGATCTACAGGTTATACACCTTTTTTCATAGTTTACGGGGCAGAGGCAGTACTCCCAAGTGACATTCGTCATGACTTGCCCCGGGTTGCCAATTATGTTGAAGCGGACAACGAGCAAGCACGTCAAGAAGCACTGGACCTGTTAGATGAAAAACTTGACATGGCGTTGGCTCGTTCGGCGGTTTATCAGCAAGACCTGCGGCGTTATCACAACCGCTGGGTTAAAACAAGAACCTTTCAAAAAGGCGACTTAGTGCTCCGGCTCATCTAGGATCAGACCGATATGCACAAGTTATCCCCACCTTGGGAAGGGACTTTTGTGGTCAGCAAGAATCTACACAACGGATCATACTACCTCATCGACGTTCGCGAGCACAAAGACTCAAGCAAATCGGAAGAGGAGACCCGTCGGCCGTGGAAATCGCTCATCTACGGCCTTACTACACCTGAGCCATAGGCTCTCATTATGTACATATTATCACAATGTATATATTATGATCAATATAATAAACCGGCATCCTTGCTACAAGCAGGGCCTCTGCCGTTTTATCCAATATTTCTTGGTTACAAGGGGGGCTTCGGCTTACAAAGCGACGTCCTGTTTATCCATCAAACCGGCTATACAACCACAATAAAGCTTGGGAGCTTCACACCCAAGGGGCCAAAGAGAGTATTGTTGCTAACAGCACAACTCAAACATAGGCACCCATTGAGCACAGCTCACAAAGTTACTTGGGGGCTCTTTGTGCAAAGCAACAAAGAGTTTGAAAGGACCCTTGTAATTGGCTATCGAGCCACGTCTTGGAAGCCTGGTGTATTCACCTAAAACTCCGGGTTAACCTGCCTTCATCAAGTAAGCCACTCCTATCTAGGTAATCCTGGCATGACCCGCCGAACGTTTGACAAGTCAATCTTATACAGACCCTGAACTTGTCAAAGTTAAAATGACGATTGGTTAGATGGACCCAATCTTAAAAGGCTTTGTCAAATGGTTTAACTCAGCGGCCTGGCAGCCCATGAAAAGCCTTGAATTTGGGCCTGGCAGCCCTTGAAAAGCCTCGACTACAAGTTTTATTCGATTTTGTTTTTGCAAAGTTTTATCTATTCTTATATGGTTCTAAGTTAAACCGGCGTCTACTGACCCAACCCGACTATATGTCATTACATCAACCCGGTGTTTCTTAAAACCGGCGTGGCTTACAGCTATTAGCTGTTAGCACATAATCAAATATGAACCGTCATCTCTTAATCTGGTCTCGCAATGACTATAAGTCACCAGGATGATCATCCGGTGTTTATCATAACCCGGCATGGTTTATTACGCACCAGCACAATGCGATGGGCGTTTTCAAACACTCCAGGTTTGGGTTATCACGCTTACTACATAAAGTTGGTAAACCAACAAAAGTGATTTAATATCAAAGGTATGATATATTTCATATTCCATTACTTTATAACCTTGGTTATGAGAATTCTGGTTCTATATTGGGTATCATAACCCGTCTGATGGTAAACCGCCAGGACATGTTTAAGTTTTTTCAAATGCAGAAGGCAGGATTTTTTAAGAAATACCAAGGCAAATAAAGCAAGCATAGCAACAATCATGCCAGATTACAATATCAGGTAGCAGTGCACGATGGCAGAAGGTCAAAGTATTTCAACTAGCCTATTACAAGGCGCTTTGATGCCCAAAAGAATAATTGTTTGTTGCCCACAATGCTATCAAACCGGCTGCCGGATTATGATTCGTCACCAGGCTGACGTGAAGTTGAAGGATCATCTCGCGCCGGTTCAACCTCCTCCTCCTCACCCAGTGGCTGGGAGTCAAGGGTGGTCCAATCAATCCTGGTTAAGGCTTGAAAGACAGCTTCGTTGCTTATAAGGTTTGATGGTTCAACGTCAGGGGCATAGGTGTGCTTACGTATTGGAGGGATTAGATTTTGTGCTTCTTTCACAGCTGCGTCAAGCCGTTTGTTGTCTGCGTCATAGCTGGACCGATAGACAGACAAATCAACCTCTTCAGCCAATTGGCTTGCCAGTGGGCGCATCTTCTTCTTGTAGCAGATCACTTTACCGTTTGTCGCGCAACCTCTTCAGCCAATTGGCTTTCCAGCTGCGTCAAGCCGTTTGTTGTCTTTTTTGTCAAGACTTTGAGGGCTTCATTATCAAATTCTGATCCGTCTTCTTGTTGACCAGGATAGCCCTTTGCGATATGCCGGATCAAGATCAGCAATCCAAGCTTTCGCCCGAGTCAGTTCTGTTAAAGCACCAGCTCTTGCAGCAGATCGCTTTATCTCTTCCATCTGGGCTGGGGTCATAGATGATTTCGCCAATGTATCCTTGATCAGGGTTGGTGCCGATTTATTGAAAGAGGACGCACAGATGACTCGTTGAGCACCAGTGTACAATTGTTCTATCAATGTGTAGGCTGCTTTCAACTTCATCCGCATATCGGAGCCCAGATGACCAATACGACTACCTGCAACGGTTTAAGAATTTGATGTTAAACCGGCATTTCAAAGATGTTTAAGAAAGGTTCTTGCAAAGAGTACTTACCAAATATTGCTGAAGTCATAGCATTGACTTGATGCTTTAGCCCAGTTAGCTCATCTACCACCGGTTTAAGAGATGCTTTGGCATCTTTAGCCCGCTTTAACAGAGCAGCTTTCTCAGTTTCCCAATCCGCCTGCTCACTTTTAAAACCATCCTTTAACTGCTCCATGGCAGTTAAAGCGCCCTTCAGTTCATCCTTGGCCTTGGAGGTTTCTGCTTGCTGGGGCTTAATGTTTTCTTGAAGATCGGCAATCTGGGAGTCTTTGTTGCTCAAGTCAGCCTGCAAAAGACAGATGATGAAGAGGTTAAGATTGTTTCTCAAAGTCCCAAGCACATAACAAGTTATACACTTGGCACTTGGGGGCTAATGCGGATTGCTTCTTTTTGACTATTATTCAAAGTCCCAAGGCTCAATACAAGTATTAATCTTCGCACTTGGGGGCTAATGTGTAATTGATCAGACAAATCAAAGGTGAAGGAATTCAACAAGGATAGGTTTTGAACAGAAAGTCCCGGTTCATCTTGAAAAGGTAAACCGGCCCTTGGGGGTTACACAGTTGAAGTCTTTTTTATCTAAAGTCTCGGTTCATCTTGAAGAGATAAACTGGCCCTTGGGGGATACACTGGAGTTGATATATAGTACAAAGAGAAATTATGAAGTGTTTGGAAGTTACCTCATAGCGCTCCTTGATCATATTGACTAAACCGGCCTCATAGTCACGGCTTGTATATAGGTGGTTTAGGTATCCAGAGTGAAGTTCTTGAGTGGGGAGATGAGCATAGCTGGAAAGATCAGTCTTCCATTTGCCATTCCCTTCAGGAGCAGATTCCACTTTAGCACTGTGCTTTGACAAAGCGACATGATTACTAGGAGAAGTATGGCCAAACCCAGTAATCACAACATCATCAGTTGCTTTTGGGCTAGCCGGTTTATCTGAGGCCTTGGCCGGGCTAGGCGGATCAGCAGTTGGACTTGGAGGATTGGCATGCGAGCTTGGTGGATCAACATGAGGACTCGCCGGGTTAACCTCTGGCGGAGCAACATAAGTGTCCTGACCTTGTGGCACAGGATCATCCATAGCAATATCGGCATCTCCACCAGCACCTTCTGAGTTCCTCCCCGGTTCAACCTCATCAATGGGGGCATTGGTCTTTGTTTTCTTGCTCAGTCGAGCTTTGGCACTACTAACTGGCAAACAGAGGTTAATATGGTAAACTGGCACAAGAAGGCAAACTTAAAATTATTATACGTACCCAGAGACGGTCTTGAGGGGAGGCATTTGCGTGGTTGATGAATCGCTAGAGGATGAATAGGAAGTTACCTGATAATTTGAGTCAGACGGATTAAGAGGGTATCAGAAGTAACCCGCCAAGGGATAAGAATTGATAGAATTACAAGAGACCTCGGCACGGCGCTTCCGGATTGGGGTGTCTATCGGTGTTCTGGGAACGGGGCCCCCCAGACTTGCCTGCCTGCGGCCTGCGGCGTGGCTCAAGCGAAGGCTCAGTGCAGCCCAGCTTCATCAGCTCAAGCTCAAGACCCTCGCGAGGGGCCAAGCCTCGTGGGGTGGACGACAGGAACCTTCCTCAGGAGCAGCCTCATCAGGCAGGCTCGCGAGGAGGCGGAGAGATCAAGGCAGGGTACCTCACGAGGTGCCCGTGACACAAGCCATGACGATTGAGCCCAGGCGGGCGCCAGGCGGGCGTCGGCCTGCGCAGTGTCCTTGTTTCCCCTTTGATGCAAAGGGAGCAAGCACAAGCCAAGGCATCAGGCAAAGGTTACCGCTTCGGTGCAACAAGACCAACACCAGCAGAGTGGCATGATGGAAGTCATCGTGGAGCCCAGGATGGCATCACCGCCAGAGTCTTTGGCAGTCGAAGACTAACTTTAGTCAGGATAAGTGTACTAGATGTTCCCCTTCAAAATGGCCAATTGTTGGCGCCCTTCCTGCTCATTATTTGGGAAGAGGCCCAGGGCTTCCCTCTATAAATAGGACTAGCCACCACAGTAGAAAGGAGAACGGATCCAGATTGCGCATAGACTAGAGAGAGGCGACTAAACTCAACCAAGCAGTTCATCGCACCAGCTCAAGAACAGCCCCTCGCGAGGTTGTTCTCCCTTTGTATTGTCCATGATCAGCCCCTGAGGCAATCCACCACACGACACACTGGAGTAGGGTATTACACCACAATGGTGGCCTGAACCAGTATAAATCTCATGTCCCTTGTGTGCTCTTCTTGCTAGCCTAGATTCCTTGCGAGCCATCGAGACGCGAGTTGGTAGGGGAAAGATATTTGTGCGCACCCCAGAGTTCGAACCTCAAGGGTCTGCCAGAACCCGAAATCCGACATTTGGTACGCCAGGGGGTGCGCTGGAATCTTTCTTCCGCTGTTCGCGTGTGATCTTCCGTCGTATCCATGGCTGACGCTCGTCGGGCTCGCGCTGAGCGTCGGCCTGCTCTCGCCACCCGCGTCGCCCAGACGGCGCCCATTGGTGGACGCCCCCGTCGTTACCCGTCGCCTGCCGCCAACGCCTCCACCGGCCCAGCGGGGAACAAGCAGCATGCCTCGTCCCTACATCCTTCGGTGCAGCGGGAAGGCTGCACCGCCACCCCGTCGCTGACTCCAGCCGGTTTGTTGTCCCACACCTGTCGCGCCCCCACGGACGCGCACGCTGTGCTGCTCCTGGCGCGTGAGCTCCTGCACTACCATCCCATCGACGACCTCTACGAGGACTGGCTCGCCCACATCACCGAGCTCGTCAGCGCTGTGGGGGACTCCGCTGCGCCATCCCTCTCACTGCCTCGCCCTCCGTCCTGCGCAGGAGGCGCAGAACAGGAGGTGCCTCCGCCACCTCCTCCCCAAGAAGGCGCCCTGGCTCCAAGGCGCGCGGCCCCAGGACAAGACCCTCCACGTCCGGCGCCCGTGCGACAAGAAAGGATTTGCCAAGAAATCCCTCGCCCCCAAGAAGGTGCCCGCGTGCTCCCAGCACCGGTGCGCCATGACCGCATCCCTGCGTTACCACGTCAAGACCCCACGCTGCTCCAAGCGGCGGCGTGTGGGAATTTCCAGGAGCAAGCCTAGCACCAGCAAAGGGCTCCGGTGGCCACCGCATGCTGCCGCGCCTTCACCCCCGAGCTACACAGTGTTGCATGGCCAGGCAAGTTCAAGCCTGACCTGCCCCCTCACTACGATGGCACTGCAGACCCTGCAGAGTTCCTACAGCTCTATGAGCTGGGCATCGAAGCCGCCAACAGGGACGAAAAGGTCATGGCGAACTGGTTTCCCATGGTGCTCAAGGACGATGCCCGCACCTGACTTCTGAACCTAGCTCCTGGCATGATCTCCTCCTGGGACGAGATGCGCACTCGCTTCATCGCCAACTTCCAAGGCACTCGCGACCGGCCCCCAGCCATGAGTGACCTGCGCCGCATCAAGTAACAGCCAGGAGAGACCCTACAGAAGTACATCCAGCGCTTCAACAATGCTCGCCTCAAGATCCCCAGGGTGACTGAGGAAGCCATCATCTGAGCCTTCTCCGATGGCGTGCGTGACATCAAGATGAAAGAGGAGCTAGCAATCCATGAAGACATGTGCACATCCCTGGAGCTGTTCAACTTGGCGACCAAGTGCGCCAGGGCTGAGGAAGGGTGCCTCTCCCTCCTCGAGCTTCCGGCTGCCGATCTAGAAGAGAAGAAGCCCAAGGTCAAGGACGTGAAGCGTAAGGGAGCTGCCGTGCTTGAAGCGGAGCCAGACACCAAGCGAGGCAGGGGTCAGCCTGGGTCATCCAAGGGTAGCTGGTACTGCGTGAACCACGACCTCCACACCCACAACACCAACGAATGCCAAGAGCTCAGGGCCGTACGAGATGCGCGTATCAGCCGACGTCTCGAGCGCAACGATCGGGGCTATGGCCGAGGAGGCGGAAGAGGTGGAGGACGATGGGAAGACCGTGGCCCTCGCCAAGGGTGGCGTGACCGACCTCGCGAGGACCGTTGGCAGGACCAGCATCACGAGAGAGGTTGGAGGGATCAGCCTCGTGAGGATCGCCCGCACGGCAACGCAGGCCTCCCTCCTCTGCCACCACCGCCAAGGAGGAATGAAGACCCGCATCAGGACAAGGGGGCTGGGGGCTTCCAGGAGCCGCGCGCAATCGCTTGCATCCTGGGCGGCGCCCAGGCCCGAGCCTCACAGCGCATCTTCAAGCAGTTTGCTCGTGAGGTGAATGTAGTCCTCTCCAAGCTTGAGGCCATGCACCCTCTCAGGTGGTCTGCGTGCGCTATCACATTCAGCTCAGCGGATTAGCTCAAGTGTGCAGCAACGGCCGGAGTCCTCCCAATGCTTTGTTCCCCAGTCATCAGCAATGTGCAACTCACAAGGACCCTCATCGATGGCGGAGCAGGACTCAACGTCCTATCCGTCGAGACATTCAACAATCTCCAAGTGCCATATGATCAGCTTCAGCCGACCAAGCCTTTCTCAGGAGTCACTAATGGTTCCACTATTCCGATAGGGCAGGTTCGCCTTCCAGTCACCTTTGGGCAGCACAACAACGACCGCACCGAGCTCATTGACTTAGACGTCGCCCACATTCGCCTGCCGTACAATGCCATCCTCGGGTACCCAGCCCTGGCCAAGTTCACGGCAGTGACTCACCATGGCTACAATGTCCTCAAGATGCCAGGAAGCGGTGGAGTTATCACAGTACCCTGTGAGGAAAGGGATGCAGTGTGTTCTCTTGAGCGTGCCTTCCAAGCCGTGGCAATCGAAGACCCAGATCACAGTAGCGGAAGGCTTCCCGAGGCGGTCCCGAAGAAGAAGAAGGCTTCGCCTGGCCCAAGACATTAGGAGGCGGGTACTTCTGGAGGCGTAGCGTCAGGATTCGCACCCGTTCAGGGGGCGCCACCCTTTGTAGCATAGGAAGGCGCGCCCGACACCCTCCTCGGGCAGGGCTTGGGGGCTCTTTCTTGGAGGGACACTGACTTTGCCAAGGTCACGAGGGAGGCGCTCGGGCACCACTTGGAGGCATGCTTCAAAGCACGTTTCCCTCAGGAAGGTATGAGGCAAGGAGGGCCAAACCCTTAGGAGTTTATTGCGAGAAACACTCAGGAGTCAAGAGTCATGCGCGGCAGCCGCCGCCTACCCGCCGCAGCCCCCCATCCAGGCAAGGATGGCGTGCTGCGCGTCTGCATCAACGTGCCAGGGCTCAACCGAGCCGCGTCTCAGGAGCGCCTCTGACCTTCGCGCATGGGGCGTTGCGAGGGGCCACCTCACAGCTACGTTCGCATGCCTTTCGGCCTGCCGAACGCGGTCGCCGCTCATTAGCGCCTACCGAGGAGCATTTTGGAGGCTCAGGAGGTCAGGCATCGCACGGTCCTGGCGGAGATGGAGACGGCCCTCGAAGATCCACCTGTGCCCCCGGAGCCTCCCGAGGCTCCTGGTCCCAGGAGCTCGTGAGGGTCGGCTTCCTCACCGCGCATCGTCCGCTGCTTCAGCATCCCTGCATCTTTAACGGTATCAGGTGACATCTTTCAAAGTTCCATTTTCAGCTGGGAGCGCCCACAGGGCTGCATCATTCCCAGGTCACGTGGGTCCGTCCCTGCAGCATGTATCCATTTTGCTCATGTTCTCTGCTTACCTTGTTGGGGGCGCCCTTCGGGCTGCATTATCCCCAAGTTGCTCGGGCCTGACCCAGTGGCCTTTGCTTCTCCGCATTTATCTAAATAGATTTGCTCCTCCATGCTTAACCTGATTCCCGTGATCATCGCGGACCTCTCCACTCTCATGCAAAGCGCTTGCACGTTAAAAGGGGGTGCCTGAGCATCGCGACTCATGGACTCTTACTGGCTCTCCAGCCCTCACCCCCTGGCCTTGACCCACGGCATCGCGACCTGTGATACCAGCGGTGGCTGAGCTTGCTCGAGGGCTGGGACCAGAGGACGTAGAGCATTTGCAATCTAACCACCTTGCAGGAACATACCATTGATAAAGGCCCAGAGCCAGGCGCAACCCGCCTCGAGGTAGGGCCTCGTGAGTCCCGCGCTGGCTCACGGGTGCCCAGATACACCTCTCCTAGCCCTACCGTGTCGGCCACATGTCAGGGCGGGGCTGTACATGCCCCGGGGGCTCCTCCCGGAGGGGAGCCCCCTCCCACGCACCAGTGGAAGCACCATGCTCCGCGTTGGCTGACGACACTGCCGAGGAGCGGCTATGCCCGTACACATACAAAAGCACTATGCTCCGCGCTGGTGATAAACAACTAAGGGCGGCCCACGGCCGTATCAACCACAGGGAGCCCGGAGCTTAGTGTCCGGCACCGTCACAACGCCTCCCCTCGGGAGTGCCGCGCGAGGGGGCTGGACACGGGGGCTACGCCCGGGCCACGCCCGAGCGCACGCCACCTAGCCAGGTCCCTCAGACCTGGTCGTCGCGCGCCCCTCCCCGAGCGGAGCCAAGGTACGAAAGCTCGTTTGCACGTCAAGGGGGACTCCTGAGCATCGCAACTCAGGAGCCTAACTGGTCACGTAGCCCCTCACTCCTTAGTCCCGTCTTGGTTTCCGCTCGGGGCTAACGGCGGATGAGGTATGCGCGGGGCCGGGCCCTGTCGACGTAGAATGACAAATCCACTCCTATGCCTCCCTTCCCTACTTGCTGTTTGCGCGTCAAGGGGGACTCGTGAGCATTGTGACTCAGGAGCCTAACTGGTCACGTAGCCCCTCACTCCTTAGTCCCGTCCTGGTTTCCGGTCGGGGCTAACGGCGGCTGAGGTATGCGTGGGGTCGGGCCCTGCCGAGTAGAACACAAGCAAATAGGAGGGAAAATGCAAATTCTAGAGAATTCAAAAGCAAATATTACAATCCATAGATTGTTTCACAACGCCAAACACAAGTTTAAACGCCTCCACAAGGCATGGTGCATGTCGCATGAATTAAAATAGGACAGAAGCTGCGAAGGGATCACTTTCCAGTGGTGCCGCCGCCTGTGGTGGAGTCACGCTGGGCGACTCCACCTCCTGAGGCCGCGAAGCTGGCGGCATCGCACCCGGGCAAGATGCTGAAGGCACGGAACCTCCCCAGCAAAGCCTCGGCTCGGCCTTTCACATCCTCAGCAGCAGCGGCGGCAAGGTCGCCACTCACAGGTTCCAGCAGGCTGTCAAGGTCGACGTTGGGGTCGCGAAGGTAGACGTGCCTGAGGACACGCGTCAGCGCTGTAGAAGACACGGCACGCACCTCGGCCTCGGCCGTAGGACCAAGGCCGTCTGCGACATCTTCAAGCGCGCGGACCAGCAAGGGAAGCAGCTCGGTGGGGCCGTCCTCTGCACCAGCCAACGGTTTTTCTAAGCCGCCCTCATAAAGCGTCTTCAGCGCGGCGCGAGCTTTCTCCTCCAGCTTCGCGAAGGCCACTCGATCCTCCGCCAGGACCTTCGCCTTGCCATCTAGCTTGGTCCTCTCCGCCTTCAGCACCTGCTCCAGGGTCTCCAACCGACCACGGTGGTCATCAAGCTCGGCGTCCCGGTCCCTGACGGCGGCCTCCCGGGCCTTCATCTCCTTCTCCTTCTCCTGGGGGCCGCAGACCTCCTTGGCGAGCTCGTCACGCAGGCCTTGCAGCTCGACCTCCAGCACCATGCAGCAGCCCCGGGCATCCGCAGCGTCGCCCAGGGCAGCATCGCGAGTGGCCTTGGCCTAACAGGTGGCTTGCTTCTCCCCATCGGAGGCCGACACGGCCTGGCTCAGCACCGCTCGGACGGAGGCGGCAGAGTGGGCCCAGCCAGAAGCTAGTTCCAGGCGCCCGACCACTAGGCAAGGGTCCGTGCTCCGAAGATCCTCCCGCAACCGGCTCAGTTCATTGGCAGCCCGGTCCAGGACGGCGGAAGAGTCAGAAGATACGGGAGCCGGCGGAACAGGCGGAGAGGACGGCAGCGTGATCACAGCTTGGGAGGAAGGAACCCCCTGGGCCTTGGCCACCCTGGCGACAGCATCAAGCGCTGGCACCTCCAGAGTCAGCGGGGCCACGGGGGCTGACTCCTCCCCTGAGCGTCCTTGCTGGCCTCACGAAGGCGATCGGGCAGGAGAGGCGCGAGCCTCGCTGCCTCCTTTCCCCGCAGATGAAGGCGCTGCCCCGGCAGATTAACTCCCCCCAAGCAGGGTCGCCGAGGACCCTTTCAACCTTTTTGTTGCAGGCGCCGGCCTGGCCAAAAGGATGCAGATGTCAAGCCTTGGTGACGGAAACAAAGCAAAACACGAATCGAGCACTTACTGGTCATCGATCGAGGACTCAAGCAGCCTCCAGCCAAACTTGAAGCCCGAGAGCCTGCAGTTGGAGTCAGCCTTGTGAGGCACGGAAGCAGAAGGTGCGTCAGGAGGGCCTAAGCTGGCCTCAGACCGCCCCGGGACCAGAGCAGACCCTGGGAGAACCAGCCCCGTCCTGCCCTTCCTCAGGATCAAGGGAGAGTTGCCGGCCTCGTCGTCGTCCGGCATGGAGCGAAGCGCACGGGACCTGCGCCGAGGGAAGGACTCCCTCGACTCCTCGCCGGTCGCCTCAGAGTCGGGCTCTTCTTCCTCCTCACTCCCGCTGGAGTCGTCGGAGAACACGTTCACCGTTGCCAGCGCCGCTAGGTCCTCGGGAGCTTCTGCGGGCACCAGCCCCTCACTGTTGAAGGTGGGCATGGCGTTCACCACCTGCTCCCAGCCGTTGCGAAGGAACAGGGGGACGGGAGCGCCCTCCGGGCTCGCCACATCCCCCCAACCAAGGAGTGGAGAGCTGCGACCAGATCTTCGTCGGTCAGGGCCTCAGAGCTTAGGTGAAGGGCGACATCTGCTTCCCCAAGCCTCCACAATGGGAGCGAGTGCTCCCGGAGTTGAGCCACCCGGTGCTCCAGGAACTCCCTCAGGAGCGTAGCCCCGGTCAGCTTCGCCGCCCCCAAGTTGCCTGGCCTCAGGTCCGCGTTGATCCTCTTCGGCACCACCTTCACGCGGGGGTCGACAAGCTCCGCACGGGACCACGCGTCAACAGCCTTGGGCGGCCCCGTAGGCAGCACCAGTCGAGGGTGGATGCGCCCAACATCCACCATGACCCACTTGATCCGGTAGCCGTCGATCCTCTTCCCGGGCTTCGAGATAGCATTGGAGTTGGAATATGCGATAAAGCTCGCACACGCGGTGATGTGGGCACCAGAAACTCAGAGGGAGAAGTAATGACGCAGCAAGGCCACTGAGGGCCTTACCCCAACGTGAGCCTCACAATAGTAGGCGAAAATCGCCAGGAGAAGAACAGAGTTGGGGTGGAGGTGCAGAGCTTGAAAGTTGTACTGACGAAGAACAGTGAGGAAGAACTCGGAAAAGGGAGGCACCAAACCGGCGATGATGGCGCTCATAAAGAGCGGGTAGAAGGTGCTCCCCTTGCCTTCAGGCTGGGCGGAGCCGGCCTTGAGCACAGTTGCCCCCATGTTGCCCTGCACCACCTTCATCAGGCGCGTGAGGGCGAGATTCTTCTCCGACACGTTCGGGGGATCCAGAGCCGACGAGTACCAGGCCTCGGCCGGGATCTTGCGAGGCGCCATGGCTTGCTGGATGGAAGGGATTGAGACAGATCTGGAGGATTTCGGGGGCAAGAAGGAGAAGGGCGAGAGAGGGGATCTGGAGCAAGGCGAACGAGAAAGAAGAAAGTAAGTCTGGCCCGGGCACCTCTTTTTGTCAGATGGACGGTTGCCGAGGCGTCGTGAGGAAGCAGAGACGCCCACGTCCAATCAATTGCCACGCGGTGCCCAAGGCCGCAGGCTATTGGGGCCCGCGGCGCTTCACACTTTCCCTTCGCTTCTCTGCTAAGCCAAGTACGGGCGCGCCTTGGGCCCGGTGGCTACTGTTGGTGTTCTGGGAACGGGGGTCCCCAGACTTGCCTGCCTGCGACCTGTGGTGTGGCTCAAGCGAAGGCCCAGTGCAGCCCAGCTTCATCAGCTCAAGCTGAAGACCCTCGCGAGGGGCCAAGCCTAGTGGGGTGGACGACAGGAAGCTTCCTCAGGAGCAGCCTCATCAGACAGGCTCGCGATGAGGTGGAGAGATCAAGGCAGGGTACCTTGCGAGGTGACACAAGCCATGACGATCGAGCCCAGGCGGGCGCCACGCGGGCGCCGGCCTGTGCAGTGTCCTTGTTTTCCCTTTGGTGCAAATGGAGCAAGCACAGGCCAAGGCATCAGGCAAAGGTTACCGCTTCGGTGCAAAAAGACCAAGACCAGCAGAGCGGCAGGATGGAAGTCATCGTGGAGCCTAGGATGGCGTCACCGCCAGAGTCTTTGGCTGTCGAGGACCAACTTTAGTCAGGATAAGTGTACTAGATGTTCCCCTTCAAAATGGCCAATTGTTGGCGCCCTTCCCGCTCATTATTTAGGACGAGGCCCAGGGCCTCCCTCTATAAATAGGACTAGCCACCACAGTAAAAAGGAGATCGGATCCAGATTGCGCATAGACTAGAGAGAGGCGACTGAACTCACCCAAGTAGTTCATCGCACCAGCTCAAGAACAGCCCCTCGCGAGGCTGTTCTCCCTTTGTATTGTTCATCATCAGCCCCTGAGGCAATCCACCAAACCACACGCTGGAGTAGGGTATTACACAACAATGGTGGCCTGAACCAGTATAAATCTCGTGTCTCTTGTGTGTTCTTCTTGCTAGCCTAGATTCCTTGCGAGCCATCAAGACGCGAGTTGGTAAGGGAAAGATCTTCGTGCGCACCCCAGAGTTCGAACCTCAAGGGTCTGCTAGAACTCGAACTCCGACAATGTCTGGTAAACCGGAGGAAGTGACTTGCTGGCCACTATGTCGGGTTGTGCGACGAGCTTCAGGATGCTGTGGATCCAAATGAGTGAAAGGATGTGAACATTTCACTTTCGGACTGCGTGACGGATTTTTCTTACTGGCACAAGATCGGAATTGGAGGAAAGGGAGATTACCTCCACATGGTCCGCATGGCAAGCTTCTGCATCATCCTAGTAATGGTCGTTGTCAATAAGGTGAATGAAAAATGAACCAAGGGAGTCAAGTTCTACCTCTTGTTCCGAATCATCAACATCTTCGGGTGGATCAGAAGACTCAACAATTTTCTTCTTGGATGGCCTCTTTGTGGCCTTGCTCTTGCCACGAGGAGCCCTCGCCGGTTTGTCTTGAGCTTTGGCCAGTTTGTTTTGAGTTTTCCTCTTCCAGAAAGGATCTTTTGCCTGTAAGAATAAACAAAAGATTGTCAGAAAAATGTTAAAGCGAAGACGGATTGAAAAGCAGAAGGGTAAAATTTTACCGCTGGCGGTTTGTTGGAGGCATAAAAAGGACGCAGCCTAGTCTTGCTGCACTCAGCAATCGGTTCATCCAGCATCTTTTTAACAGATTCAGTGACTTCATCATCGTTCATCTGTATTTTAGTGTGGCGTTGAGGATCCTTGACATCCTCGGTATACTCATGCATCAACCTGGTGCGGCGGCTTAAGGGCAGGATACCCCATGAAACCCAGCAATGGACGAGGTCAATGCCGGTTAAGCCGTTTGCTAGAAGAGCCCGGAGCTTAGCAAGTTGAGGTGCATATGTTTGTCGTTCCTTGGCAGTGAGCCGCTGAGGCAGTGGATGTCCATTGCTAAGCCGGTAAGCACGGTAACTCGACAGAGGATTTTCATCAGCAGGAGTGGTATTCTGACAATAGAACCATGCTTGGTTCCAATCCTTGGGGTGGCTGTGATGTTTGGCATGACGAAAATCGACTTCTTTCCTTTTCCGAATCGACACTCCGCCAAGTTCAATATTGGGGCCGTCAGAAAATTCAGTGCGGTGGTTCAAGTGGAAGAAGTCCCTGAAGAGTTCAACAGTCGGTTCTTCTTGAAGATAAACTTCACAGAACACTTGGAAATTGCAGATGTTAGAAACAGAGTTCGGTCCAATGTCTTGAGGATGGAGTTGGAAGTTGGCAAGTACATCCCGGAATTTTTTTGATCCGGGAGGGCTAAACCCTCGGTCCAAATGCTGCATAAATACAACAACTTTTCCATCTTGGGGTTCAGGAGGGTTTTCAGCACCAGGGACTCTCCAATGAATGATTTCCTTCTTTGCCAAAGCGCCGGTTAGGACATAACCAGTGAGTTGTTCTTCTATGATCCGGGAGGGAACCCAATTGCAAGAAGTGAATTGTTTGGCCATTTTGATGACAAACTGTAAAGGAAGTGCAAATGTCGGTTCACGGTTCAAGATTGATATGCATAGACTGGTATCAAACCAGAGAATTTAATCAAAAGCGTGTGTGTACATTAAACCGGAGATGGATGTTCAGGGACAAATGGCGGTTTACAAGAGGGCTAACGGTACCTACCGGATTGTCGTTTTCTACAGGTTAAACCGCCTATAGTGGCACGAAGGGCAATAGATCTGAAAATTACTAAGTGCTACACAAATAGGTTTCACAGACTAAGGATTATTACTTTGGATATAACATAGTTCAGGAAAAAGAAAAAATGTTAAGGCCCTAAAATAGCAACAGCGGAACAGAAAGGAGCCAGATGAGATTTGTTCGTGGTCCTAAAGGTATTATGCGGAGGCAAAATAAACTAAAAGCTTCGGCCGCAGAAGGAAAAGGTCAAGTTGATCTTGATTCAATAAGATAGTAAGGGCAGAATAATGAGCATGGACGAACACTGATGAACACAGACGAACACCAAAACCCTAATGCAGATCTAGGATTGAGGGAAAGGGGTTTACCAGATTCACAGGAGTAGCGGAAGAGAACCGCAGATCTCTGGTGCGTTCAGGTTGATGCAGCGGCCAGGGATGAGGCAGAGCTTGAAGGTCGATGGCGGCGGCGGAGCTGTCGAGCTTGAGCGTAGAGAGGAAGAAGAAGAAGTGCGGAAGGAGAAAAGGGAAGGACCCCTAGGCCTATTTATAAGGCAAATGGATGAAGGAGGCAAGCGCGAGAATCGAGGAGCCCGAAATGATAAAATGGGGCACAACTGTCGCCTCGATCTTCGGAGTCAGTTAATGAAAGGGAATCTTTATGAGTTTTTTATGCAGATGACGTGATGGCAGTTTATGGTGATTTCCAAAGATGATGTCATGTAGGTTTAAAGTTAATATGAAGATGTTTCAGATCAGAATTTTTCTAAGTTGAAGATTGACATGAACAGGTTCAAATCAATCTAGGGCCTAATGTTGAGGATATAACTACTGAGTGTAAACCGCCCAGGAGGAGCCGGTTCACGCTCATCTATATTGAAGCTCATGAAGACAAAGAAGATGACGCTCTACTATTAAAGCTTAGAGGCCCAGAGCCCAAAGGAGGATTAGGGCCCATAGTTGTAAACTGCCATAATCATATAACTTGTATTGTAAGATAGGGAGAGGAAGAGACCGAGCCGGACACTTGTATGAGCCAGCCTCGGGACTCTGTAAACCGGCCGGGCGTCAAGCTGTGTATATAAAGGGATGACCCGGCGGCAGTTCAGGAACAAAAAACAACAACTCGAGACTCAGGCAAAGCGTATTCGCTCCCTGCTCATCGAGATCAATCAATCCCACAACAACTAGACATAGGCTTTTACCTTCGTCGTAAGGGGTTGAACTAGTATAAAACTCTCGTGTCCCTTGTCTGGTTTAACCCCTTTAAGCTAATCTTGTTGCGATGGCTCCACGACTAAGTCCTTCTGCTAGGACATCTGATGTGTTAATTCCATGACACTGGTATTTCGGCTTCATCCTCGCGAGGAGCCCTCGATCAGGTCCACGGGCACCAGCACCCCTCATGTCCGTGCCCCCTGGGCAGCGCGACACGGTGCATCGGGTCCGAGCTAATCTATGGAAGGGGACTCACGTAAGGGGGAGTGAGCCGCTCGACAAGTTTTCTCTTCCTTCAAAGGACAGCTCTGTCACGGCTCCTAAGAGCACAAGGCGTATCTTCCGGGGGCTGCATCAAAGACTCCCCGGGGAAGGGGGCCCCGTCAAGTACCTGAGGTCAGGTCCTCGTGAGGCAAAAAACGACTACACATACCAAGCTAAGCTCTCCTACCTTAACTCACTCAGATCGCAAACATTACAACGCAGTATCAAGATGGCAATTATAACATAAAAGGTATAACAGCAATAGTTCATTACACGCCCCCGCAGGGTACATCTTTCTTTTTTCGGATTGCAGGAGAAAGGAAAAGCTAAACAAAGAGGGCCTGAAGACGTATGAGCTCGGCACCAGTGCCGCATCCTCAAGCAGCGCCTCAAGGTGACCTGGCGTGCCACCAGTTCTCCCATAGGTGACCCGGGGCCGCCGGCCTTGAGTCCAAGTTCGTCGGCCCCCAGCTTCACGCCGGGCTCCTCTCTAGCTTCACTAGAGCACCGCGGCAGGACGAACCCCCGACATCCTCGACCCAAGCACGACGACGCAGGGGCTGGTCGTATCCGCCACTGCTTGAGCTCTCATCCGAGGAAGAGCTGCCGTCTCGGGAGGGGGAGCGCGCATCGCCAAGAACAAGCTCATCATCGCCACCGTCGTTGTTGCTGCCATCCTCCGGGCAGCACCCCACGCGGCGGGCGTCCTCCCTGAACAGCCTCACGTAGAGGGTCGCCAGGCCGTCGTACTTAAAGTGGAGGTTGCACCTTCCGCCCAGGCCACACGCGCGGGCAAAGGTCTGCCAGCCACGAGTCAGGACCACGCTACCGGAGGCGGTGACCTCGGTACCAACAGATGAAGCCCTGCTGCAGCAGCCCTCAGCCTGCAGCCAGAGACCATTGGGCCCTGAAGAAGGAAGCTCGCCAGAGAAGAAGGGTGGGAGGCAAAGCAAGGTGCCAGTCGGGCTCTCCGACCACACCACGAACTCAGGGAGCACGTCCAGCAAGGAGAAGCGCGGCCGAGGCGGGCGCACGATCACGGCATGCCTTCCTTCATCATGGGGGCTGCTCTGAAGCCGGTGGGCCCCGCCGTGGGAAGAGGTGCCATTGTGGGCGCCTAGAGCAATGCTTCCTATGGGGGGCGCGCCCCCGCGCCCCCTAGAAGCTGCCGGAGGGACCGCGGAGTGCTTTCGGGGACAACCACGACCCCTCTTGAGAGGAGGAGAGGCTGGCCCCTCCTTGGAAGCTTTCCCCTTCTCGGCCGCTGAAAACCTCTTCGGGGATGCCATGGGAGCAAGACGGAGAGGAGAAAAGCAGGCGGGAGCAAGACCAACGAAAGATGGGCGGGGGGCTCTGCCCCTCCCTCACATTTATAGCCAAGGGAGGCCAACCGCCGGCCTCCATGACCTCATGCCATCATGACCTTCTGCATGTCGCATCGACCAGTCAAGTTGAGCAGTTGTCGAGGCAGCATGGGGAAGCAAAGTCGCCCACATCCCATCAATCGCCATGCATCATCAAGGCCGCAAGCGGTTAGGGCCCGCGGCGCTCCGCACTTGCCCTTTGGCTTCGCCTGGAAGCCAAGTCCGAGCGCGCCTTGGGCCTGGGGGCTAATGTTGGCGTCCTGGATTCGGGGGTATCCAGCCCTGCCTGCCTGCGGCCCACCACGTGGCTCCATCGACGGCCTGGTACGGCCCAGCTTCAACATCAACAACGCAAGACCCTCCTGAGGAGACAAGCCTCGCAAGGTAGGCGACGCCAAGACCCCAGAAGGAACTGGCCTCCTTGGGCTGGCTCCTGAGGGGCGGAGAGTTCTATGCAGGTTACCCCACGAGGCTCAGCTGACGTGAGCCATGACGACCAAGGCCGAGCGGGCACCACGCGGGCGCAGGCGGGCGCAGAGTGCAGGTTTCCTCTTTCGTGCAAAGGAGGCAAGCCATAGGCGCGGAGTCCCGAGGAACCAGCCAAAGGTTTCCATTCTGCTGCAACAAGACCAAGACCACCAGGATGGCAGGACGGAGGTCATCAACGAGCCCACTACGGTGTCATGACCAGAGGCTTTTCGCAGGTGAGGACTACTTTTGTCAGGATAGACTGTACTACTTGTCCCCTTTCAAATCCGGCCATTGTAGGATCCCTTCCCGCTCATATTTGGGAAGAGGGCCAAGGCCACTATAAAGAGAACTAGCCACCACCATAGAAAGGGGACGAAATCAGAACAAGTAGAACTAGCATACACCACACTAGCACAAGAACACCTCACCTCCTGAGGCTTGTTCATCCTCTATACTAGCTCAGCCTCAGCCCTTCGAGGCGATCCACCAAAACGCTGGAGTAGGGTATTACACCACAACGGTGGCCTGAACCAGGATAAAACTGCCATGTCTCTTTGTCCCTTTGAGCTTGACACGCTAGGCTTAGGAGGTTCGCGAGTAGGTAGGCTGGGTAGGTTGAGATCGCCGCACTGACCCCAGAGTTTGACCTCACGGGTTTGCGGATCCCACAATCCGACAAGTGCGATAATGATGTCTTTGTTGCTGAATGTTCTACTGCTTTTGATGTTGCAATATCTTCAACTGTTGATGTGGTAACTAACCCCTCTACTGAGGATGCCACTACTATTGCTGATGAGAATGCTAGGTTGAAGACATTGCTTGAGACTGGCATGTACAAAAGCCTCAAACGGCATCAAACCTTGTGTGATGTCATCAAGAAATAGATTCTGAACCGAAACCCTAGGAAAGAGGGTGTTGGTTTCGAGAGGAAAATGAACGTTGATGGCTCATATTGGACGCCTGAGCAGTACCCCAAAACCACCTGGGTTGCTGCTAAGGATCCTTCAGTTGACCCATCCATGTTATCTGGCTTCACTTGTGCTAACCCAATTGTCATTGATGAATCCTTTGATGCAAACTATAAACTATTTAAGAATCAGAATGGTGAAGTGTTTGCCAGGTACATTGGTACTAACTGTAGGAACGGTTCACCCCAGAAGAAGATATGGGTGCCCAAAATTTGTCTTGAGAAGCTTCCCGTGAATGTCATCAGGATACCACCGGGGAAGAAGACAAACCCCCTACCAAAGGCATCATATGGTCCAAAGGCTTCATTCAGACAGAGGACCACTCATGGTCACCATAACACCAATGTTTTGCAGGAGAATTGCTATGAGACTCGTGAATATGAGCGTGTTTCCTCTAACCGCTATGTTCACAAAACTAAGAACTTTTATGCATATTCTTATGAGTACTATTCTCCTCCTGCGAAGCTATTTGCTAGGGCTCCCAAGCCAAAGTTCTCAGATGCTACACTTAGACTCATTGCTTCTAAGCCACCCTGAAGATGTGGGTTGTTAAGAAGAGTTAACTTTTCTTGCAGGGAAAGGTCTCCAGTCAGAAAGCAAAATCTTCTGACGACAATGTTGGAGACCTAAAACATCTTGTGGGACGCAAGATAAAATGCTCCAATGGTCTTATCATGTATTTCGTCCTAGGGTTCCTTGACGTGCATCCTATCATGCCTAACCAGAATTTAAACTTTGATAATATGCTTGTTCGCTACATGTCTCTGCTTCACAATACTCTTGGTGAAGCATATCCCGCTAACTGCACTGTAGGGTACAACTCCAAAAGCCACTGAATGGATCATGGACATCAGCTGCACCAACCACATGACTGGTGATTCAAGTCTTCTTATGGATTCAACCCTACGTCCATCTACTAAGAGCCACATCACATTCATTGACACTGGTAAAAGCAAGGTATTAGGTCTTGGTAGAGTTGCTATCTCAAAAGATCAGCACATGGATAAAGTGATGCTTGTTGAATCCCTTGGTTACAACTTAATGTCTGTGTCAATGATCTTTGATCTCAACATGATTGTGATATTTGGAAAATATCATTGTCTTGTGCTAATGGAATCTAACAAATCTCTAGTCTTTGAAGGCTATCGAAGAGGTGATCTGTATATGGTAGATTTCTCAGCAGGACCCCAGCTTGCCGTATGTCTTCTAGCAAAGGCTTCAGAATGCTCGCTATGGCATCTACGGCTAGGACATGCGGGCATGAGAAACCTGTACACTCTCGCAAAGAAGAAGCACATAATTGGCATCAAGGGTGTCAAGTTCAAGAAGGATCATCTATGTGGTGCCTGTGAAGCTAGAAAGATGACAAGAGCCAAGCATCCCTCAAAGACAATCATGACTACCTCACGCCCCTTCGAGCTGCTTCACATGGATCTATTTGGCCCTACTCACTACTCTACTCTTACTACTACTGCACATCTCCATGGCTTCGTTGTTGTTGATGATTACTCTAGATACACCTGGGTGCACATAATTCTCTATAAGACTGAAGTGTAGGATGTCTTCAGACGCTTCGCAAACCGGGCCATGATGAAATATGGCATCAAGATCAAGCACATCCGGAGTGACAATGGCACTGAGTTCAACAACGCCGGCCTCGACATTTATCTTGATACCTTGGGCATCACACATGAGTTATCTTCTCCTTACACACCTCAGTAGAATGGCATCGTAGAGCGCAAGAACAGAACACTCATTGAGATGGAACGAATGATGCTCGATGAGTACAAGACTCCAAGAAAATTCTGGCCTGAAGCTAGTGATACTGCATGCCACATCATCAACAGAGTATATCTTCACAAGTTCTTCTAGAAGACATCTTATGAACTTATGACTGGTAAAAAGCCAAATGTCAGTTACTTTAAAGTCTTTGGTGCTAGGTGCTGGATCAAAGATCCACATCACACGTCTAAATTCGCACCGAAAGCACATGAAGGTTTTATGCTTGGTTACGGAAAGGACTCGCACACCTACAGAGTCTTCAACCTCTTTAACTATAAAGTGGTTGAAACTGTAGATGTGCGGTTCGTTGAGACTAACAGCTCGCAAAGAGAGCACCTGCCAAATGTGCTAGATGAAGCTACACCGGGTGAAGCTGTCAAGTTGATGGGTACTGGAGAAATCATACCCACAGAGGAACAAGCTGAGGATGAGATTATCATTTCTGCACCTAATCAACCTGAAGACAATGCTCAGTCCGAAGCCAATGCTAAAGACGAAGACAACAATTAGTCAGATCAAAATCTTCGTCCAGCTCATCCTCGGGTTGCAAATGAAGTCCAGGTTGAGGAGATCATTGATAGCATCAACTCTCCTGGCCCTCTCACTCATCAAGAGCTACACAACTAGCAAACTTCTATGGTCACTTTGCCTTTGTCTCTATATCTGAACCCAAGAAAGTCAAAGAAGCCTTCATGGAACCTGAATGGATTCAATCTATGCAAGAAGAGCTTCAATAGTTTGAACTGAATAATGTCTGGGAGCTTGTCAAACATCCTGATCCTCGCAAGCACAGTGTCATTGGCACGAAATGGATCTATCACAACAAGCTAGATGAACTTGGACAACTTGTCAGAAACAAAGCTCGCCTTGTTTCTCAAGGTTACACTCAAGTGGAAGGTATAGACTTCGATGAAACCTTTGCTTCTATGGCACGGCTTGAAGCCATTCGCATACTGCTGGCTTATTCCAACCATCACAACATTCTTCTGTACCAAATGGATGTGAAGAGTGCCTTTCTCAATGGCAAAATCGAAGAAGAAGTGTATGTCGCTCAACCACCTGGTTTTGAAGATCCTAAGCATCCCGATAAGGTGTACAAACTCAATAAGGCACTGTAAGGCCTCAAACAAGCACCTCACGCTTGGTATGGCACACTCAAGGAATTCCTGAAGAGCAAAGGCTTCAAACCTGGTTCACTAGATCCCACTCTCTTCACGAAGACATATGATGGTAAATCATTTGTGTGTTAAATATACGTGGATGACATTATCTTCTGATGCACTGATAAGAGATACAGTGACGTTCGGATACATAATGCAAGAGCAATATCAGATGTCCATGATGGGGGAGCTGAAATTCTTCCTTGGTCTTCAAATCCATCAACATTGCAATGGCATCTTCATATCGCAAGAAAAAATACCTCAAAGATTGCCTGAAAAAGTTTGGAATGCAAGACTGCAAAGGGTACACGACGCCAATGACAACCAAAAGTCATCTCGGCCCTCACAACAATGGTAAAGAGTTCGATCAAAAGGTATACCGCTCCATGATTGGTTCTTTGCTCTATTTATGTGCATCTAGGTTTGATATTATGCTTAGCGTTTGCATGTGTGCCCGATTCCAAGCGGCACCAAAGGAGTCGCATCACCTTGCGGTGAAGCGAATACTTAGATATTTGGCTCACACCCCAACACTAGGATTATGGTATCCAAAGGGCTCAACATTTGATCTGGTTGGATATTCTGATGTTGATTATGCTGGTGACAAGGTTGATCACAAGTCCACTTCAGGAACATGTCACTTTCTTGGAAGATCTCTTGTCTATTGGTCTTCAAAGAAGCAGAACTGTGTATCACTCTCCACTGATGAATCTGAATACATTGTTGCTGGATCGTGATGTGCTCAGCTTCTCTGGATGAAGCAAACTCTCAAGGACTCTGGCATCAACACGAAGAATGTGCCACTCTTCTGTGACAATGAAAGCACCATCAAGCTCTCCAAGAATCTAGTCCAGCACTCGAAGACAAAGCACATTGAGATTCGTCATCACTTTCTCAGAGATCATGTCAACAAGGAAGACATTGATATCATTCACGTCAACACTGAAGAGCAATTGGCTGATATCTTCACTAAGCCCTTGGACGAGAAGAGGTTTTGCAAGCTGCGGTGTGAGCTAAATATCTTAGAATCCTCAAATGTCTAGTGAATGGACACACATCCTAATGCTTATGCGTGTTGATGACTTAGATGTGCAACACATGAAGTAACGTATTTCTTCAATCAATGAAGACTTACCCTCTAAGTGTGAATACATTAATGTGGAATTTGACTTCGGAGCGCCACGATAATTGTGCGTCGTGTCTAGGTCTAATACTTCCTATACGGTGGGTAATGCCACAGCCACAACTTCTCGAAGATTTTCATTTGGCGTCATGAGTGCATTATCTTCACTTTTGGATTGTCTTCAATATTGGTTTATCTTCAAAATCTATATCTTAGCAATGTTGATTTGTCTTCAATGATAATTATATATATCTTCATACGTGTTCTGTCCTCTACAGCATTCACTTATAGCTATGTCTTCATGTTGCTTTTTTCTGACCAAATGAATGTGATCGGACTCTAATCCCTTCTGTGCTACTTCCTCAAATTCTTTCTGTCTAAGTCATGTGCATTCTGTTGACACTTGTCAAATATCTTCTCGATGTCCATGTCAGCAGAAGATACAGAGACACACTTTTAAAACTGCTTTTAGTGTCTTATCCTTTGCCTGAAAAATGGAGAAGCCGGAACGACCACCCAACAATCCAGACGTGCGTGGGAACATAGATCAACTCCTGATAAGTTGCATGCACGCCATGTGTCCTACAGATGTGAACCTCCAGGGGCACCTGCGTAATTGCACTACGCCGCCCTCCTCCTTCCTATAAATGCACACCCCTCGCGGTCAATATCTTTTCTTCCACCTCGACACCTCGCTCAAACCCTAGCGCCACCGCGAGCTCGCGTTGACGCCGGAGACGAAGCGCTTAGCTGCCGCGACTTCTTCGACGCCATCCTCACGCCGGCCGCGGACCTCTTCTCTCTGCTGCTGCCGTAGGTGTCTTCCGCCGCCAAGTTAGGGCACGGGAGATTGGACTGCTCGGACTCCCTTCTACATCGTCTAGCAGTTCATCTATGGTAATTAAAACTCACTTTTTATAGTCTTTTCGATCTGTCAAATCCATCCACTTCAACCAAAAGTGGTTTGTACACTTCCAAATCTGGATCTGTCTCTTTCTAAATCTCATATATTGCAAAGTATATTCACTTATGCGTCAAAACTAGTTAGATTCCTCACTTGTACCTATTCGTGGATTCTTACAAATCTGGAACCAACTTCCTTCAATAAGTGAATGTCTTTGCACTGCGAGGTACATGTCTGTGGGAGAATCCCTTGGTTCTCATGGTCTGCATTCATTTGCAGAATTCTTGCAGTGTCACATCGAATCTCCTGAAGCCAGTTCTTTTCTAACCAGCAGACGGAAGCCTTTCACTGTATTGAAGCCAATCAGTCTGAACATTATGGATTCAGAGAAGTCTGCACGAAAAGGAGGCAGGCAACACCGTGGCAACACTGTGGTTGATTTGCCTGAAGATCTTTATGAACTCTACAAGTCTGACCATGAAGAGAGCTACAACCAGTGCAAAAACCCGATCCAGTGGATCCGAAGATATTGTGCAGGGCAATGGTTCAAGTACAGGTTTGTAACACCTGAATATGCTGAGAAAAATGCCATCAAGCACCCTTGGGGTGATTGTCTGTACCGCAACTTGGTACCGAAGACTAAGGCTGAAGCTATTGAACAGGAGTTCTATCCCTGTATGGTCAGAGGACCACAGCCTGAGAATGCCGACCCATCATCTCTTCTATGGTGTCGTGAAGACAATCTCTTCAAGCGCAACTTTCAGTTTGCAAGAGATTCAGCTGTTAAGAACTAGAAGGAGTTTGGCCTCAACTTCAACCCTTCCCCTCTGCTCCCAGGTCAGATGGAACTCGTGAAGCCAATGAAAATAGGATTGGCCCCTTCGCCAACTTCAATGTGCTTCTGTCTCATATTGCTGCCTAGAGAGCTGTTGTGGAGCAATCTGCTGAAGAAGCAGATTCTGATAATGCTCCATCACCACCAAAGCAGCAGAAGAAGAAGAAGGCAAAAGCTTCAAAGCCATCTGCCCCTGCTGCTCCAAAAGCTTCAACCAAGAAGTCACTAAAATCTGCAGCTCCTGAATCCAATGTGTAGTCTGAAGATTTGTCTCGTGTGTCCAAGAGGACCAACAAGCCATTGCCCAAGAAGGCTACTGGGCAACCCCTCACTCCTACTGCCGTTCTCCGCAACGAGGAAGACACCATTGATCTGTCAAGCGATGAAGATCTTTGTGATGAAGCTCTAGAGATGTTGATCAAGAGCAAGCAAGAGGCGGAGATCTTCAGTGATCTGCCCCTCTTTGGTGTTGACATCTTGAATAACTTCATTGATGAGTGGTTCGACGACCAAAACATCAGCATTGACAGTCTGCAGCTGCCAGTGGGCATCAGCGTCACATTCCATGGAGCCATTGAAGATGAGCTTGCCCTGGCACTGAGCATCATCAAGCTCAAAAATAAGATTGATTATGAGAAGGCTCATTTCAAGAAGAACATGCACAAGCTCGGTGTGACAGATGTGCAAATCTTAAAGAAGATGTTGCATGATGTCTACTACACAACCTTCTTCTTGTAGACGTTGTTGGGCCTCCAAGTGCAGAGGTTTGTAGGACAGTAGCAAATTTCCCTCAAGTGGATGACCTAAGGTTTATCAATCCGTGGGAGGCATAGGATGAAGATGGTCCCTCACAAACAACCCCGCAACCAAATAACAAAGAGTCTCTTGTGTCCCCAACACACCCAATACAATGGTGAATTGTATAGGTGTACTAGTTCGGCGAAGAGATGGTGATCCAAGTGCAATGCGGATAGTAGATATAGGTTTTTGTAATCTGAAATTATAAAAACAGCAAGGTAACTAATGATAAAAGTGAGCAAAAACGGTATTCCAATGCTTCGAAACAAGGCCTAGGGTTCATACTTTCACTAGTGCAAGTTCTCTCAACAATAATAACATAATTGGATCATATTGTAAGTGCATCTAGTGCCACCCCTAGTTGGTTTTGGAGTATTGACGACAAAGTTGGTTGAGGGACTAATGCGTTTGTAAGAATTGCAGGATAACGCAGGTAGTGTCCCTCATTGATTCGTTTTACCTACCGGAGATGACCCCTAAAAATGTATGAAGACATTGAAGACAATGGTGGTATGAGAAGATATTCACATTGAAGACTATGACATGAGAAGACATTGCGTGAAGACTTTGGAGCGCGAAGACTGTGTGGTTTCGTTGTTTCCTTTTCTTCTTTGTTGAGTCATAGGAACCACCATACTGTTAAGTGGGGTCCAAGTGAACTAAGTCAGAGTGACTGAAGTGATGCTCAACCCAAATCCTATGTCTTCGAGCGAAGACAATGAGAGCAAATCTTATCCAGAGCTGGATGAGTCAGCTTTGCTTGTAGCCCAAGTAAAGTTGCCGCGTGTGTTTGAAATCTGACCGTTGGAACACGTGTCAGTTCCTTAGTGACCTAGGGTCATTTTGGACAAATCAGGTCGGGTTGCCTAGTGGCTATAAATAGCCCACCCCCTACACCATAAATTGGTGGCTGCTCAGAGTTTGTGCACGGCTTTTGTCGTTTGAGAGCAACCCACCTCGAAGCATTTGAGAGAGAGAGAAATCCTTGCAAGGACAAAGCCCAAACACCCAGAGCCAGAGAGTGTTAGGCATCACTGAAGTCTTTCTGTCTGTGTGACCTGAAGACTTATTACACTTGAGGACTGTGAATCCTCCAGCCGTTTAGGCGTCACGTTCTGAGCATCCAAGAGTCATTGTGGATTGCCGGTGAACGAAGTCTGTGAAGGAAGTCTCCCTTGAAAACTTACCAGAGTGATTGGGCGAGGACTGGGTGTCCTTAGCTCAAGGGGAATAAGGTGAAGACACGGTCTTCTGAGTTAAATCTCAGCCTCCCTAACCAGACGTACAGTTGTCACAGCAACTGGAACTGGTCCAACAAATCATGTGTCTTCAACAAGCAACTGGTTCTATCCCTTCCAACCTTACTTCAGTTTGTCTTCATGAAGTCATTGCTTATCTGCTTATCTGTTTGACTTCATTGCTTGACTACTATTGTTTATTGGCTTCAGACTGTCTTCCATCCTGATCCTTACTACCTTACTGCTATTAGTCATGTACTTTCACATCATTATATACTTGACTATGGCTTGTTCAGGGTAGTTTATCTTCCGCTGCATATCAATTAGGTTGTTTCTGTTGTTTGTCTTCGAAACCTACAAGTTTTGAAGACTTTCATAAAAATCGCCTATTCACCCCCCTCTAGTCGATACTAGCACTTTCAATTGGTATCAGAGCGAGGTACTCCCTTGTTCTGTGTGATTCGGTTTAACCAGCTGGAGTTTCAGCTATGTCGACTGCAGGGATAATCAAGGTCTCCGCTGCTTGCCCCGTGTTCGATGGAACTGAATATCCCTACTGGAAGAATAAGATGCGCATGCATCTTGAAGCCATTGATGTCGACCTCTGGTATGTCGTCAAGAATGGCGTTCCCAAGACTGGTGAAGGTGTCACCCCCACTAATGTCAAGAAGTTTGTTCAACTGGACTCTACTGCGAAGAACATCATCTGTGGTCATCTGACCAAAGGACAGTATGGTCGTGTGAGTGCTCTGGAAACGTCGAAGCTAGTCTGGGACTGGCTATCCAAGGTCAATGAAGGTGTTTCAACCCAGAGAGATCAAAGAATCAGTGTTCCCCACAACCTCTTCAACCGCTTCAAGATAAACGACAATGAGAATGTCCAGCTCACGTTTGATCGCCTCACTGATATCACAAATGAACTTCAAGCTCTTGGCGCAACTGAAATTACCAAGCATGAAATCGTCTAGACACTGCTAAGATCACTTGACAGCTCCTTTGACACCCTTGCCCTCATGATACAAGAACGTCCTGACTTTAAGACACTCGATCCGTCTGATATACTTGAGAGGCTCAACACACATGAGTTCCAGCTATCTGAGAAAAGAGATATCTATGGTCCAAGCTATGGCCAAACTCGTGCTTTGAAGGCGAAAGTTGTTTCCTCATCTGAAGAAGAATCTAACTGCAGTTCTGAAGATCCTGAAGACATTGGAAGGGAACTTGCTATGCTTGTGAAGAAGTTCTAGAAATTCACGAAGAAGAAAGGCTTCAGAAAGTCTTCACGATCTAGCTCAAGGAATGATGAAGCTTCCACACATGATCACAAGAAGAGAACCTGCCACAAGTGCAAGAAACCTGGTCACTACATATCTGAGTGTCCACAGTGGGACAATGAGAAGAAGAAGAAGAAAAGCAAGGAATATGATTCTGATGACAAGAAGAAGAAGAAATCCTCAAAGTCTTCTAAGTTTTCTTCCAAGTCTTCATCATATAAGAAGAGCTTATCTGGCAAGGCTCGTGCTTTTGTTGGCAAGGAAATGGATTCAGAGGAGGAGTCTGCTTCTGAGGAGGCGGAGGTGGAGTCTGGAGAGGAGTCTGGAGAGGAGTCTGACCCTGGTGTTGCAAGTCTGGCCCTAGCCACAGCCTATGTTGCCAAGTCCATCTTCAACACTGAAGACAATGACTTCCACACCAACGCTGAAGCTAATGACGAAGACGATCCTACTCCCACCTACTGCTTCATGGCACGTGGTGCCACAGTAAAATCACGCGATGCTTACTTTCAAACTTCAAGTGAAGATGACTCTGATTGTGAATCCAAACCCAGCTAGAAAACACTTGCTAAAATTGCAACTGAACAACAAAAGGCTATGGAACATACTCAAAAACTGTTAGACAAAAGCGATGACCTATTGGACGCTGAAATGACACATTCACAGTCCTTAGTTGATGACATAAAAAGTCTTCATGCTAAGTACCAAGAACTTGAAGGTCGTCATGAATCACTCTCAACTACTTATGAAAAGCTCTCCTATGATTATCTTCAAAGGAAACAAGAGCTTGAGAAATTGAGAGCGGCTCATGAAGATCTTCAAAAGGTGAATGAGTCACTTCGCGCCCAACAGATCAGTTCCGCTCAGGAAGGATTTGAACCACCATGTCTAAAATGCATTGAGCGTGATAATGCTACATCTGTTGCTGAATGTTCCACTGTTGCTACTGTTTCATTGTCTTCACCTACTGATGTGGTCACTAACCCCTCTGTGGAGGATACCACTGCTGTTGCTGATGAAAATGCTATGTTGAAGACATTGCTTGAAACAGGGATGTACAAAAGTTTGAAGGGACATCAGACTCTCTGCGATGTCCTCAAAAAGCAGATTCTGAACCGAAACCCTAGGAAAGAGGGTGTTGGGTTCGAGAGGAAAATGAATGTTGATGGCTCGTACTGGAAGCCTGAGCAGTACCCCAAAACCACATGGGTTGCTGGAAAGGAACCTTTAGTGGATCCATCTACCTTATCTGGCTTTACCTGTGCTAATCCTATTATCATTGATGAATCCTTTGATGCAAACTATAAGCTGTTCAAAAATCAGAATGGTGAAGTGTTTGACAAGTACATTGGTACTAACTGCAGGAATGGACCACCTATGAAGAAGATCTGGGTACCTAAGCGGTACATTGAGAATCTTCCTGTGAATGTCGTCATGACACCACCTAGGAAGAAGAAAAACCCCAGACCTATACCTTCATATGGCCCAAAGGCTTCATACAGATACAGGACTCACATGAGTCACCCTAACGCCAATGTTTTGCAGAGAAATCATACTCAGACTTATGAATATGAGCGTGTATCTTTGAACCGCTATGTTCATAGGACTAAGAACTTTTCTGCTTATTTATATGAGTATCATTCATCTCCTGCAAGGCTATTTGCTAGGGCTTCAAAGCCAAAATTCTCAGATGCTGCACTTAGACTCATTGCTTCTAAGCCCCCACTGAAAATGTGGGTGGCAAAGAAGAACTAACTCTCTTTTGCAGAAAATGGTCTCCAGCCAGCAATCAATGGCGTCTGATACTATTGCTGGGGACCTAAAACTTACTAAGGACGCACAATGAAATGTCATTCTATATACTTCATCTGAATTTCTTATCAGTCATACTATGTCCTAACCTTGATATAAGCTGTGAATATCCCTATATGTATCAAATACATATGCTTCACAACACTTGTGTGAAGCCTATCCTCCTAACTGCACTGTAGGGTACATCACCAAAAGCTTCAGAATGGATTATGGACAGTGGATGGACAAATCATATGACTGGTGATCGAAGTCTTCTCATGGACTCAACCTTACGTCCATCCGACAAGAGTCACATCACATTTGCTGACACTGGTAAAAGCAAAGTATTGGGTCTAGGTAGAGTTGCAATCTCAAAGGATCAACACATGGATAAAGTGATGCTTGTTGAATCCCTTGGTTTCAACTTAATGTCTGTCTCAATGCTTTGCGACTTGAACATGATTGTGATATTTGGCAAATATCGTTGCCTTGTACTAATGGAATCTGACAAATCTCTAGTCTTTGAAGGGTATCGAAAAGATGATCTGTACATGGTAGATTTCTCAGCAGGTCCACAGCTTGCTGTATGTCTTCTCACAAAGCTTCAGAATGCTGGCTCTGGCATCGAAGGCTGGGACATGCTGGCATGAGGAACTTACACTCACTCGTCAAGAAGAAGCATGTCATAGGCATCGAAGATGTCAAGTTCAAGAAGGATCATCTGTGTGGTGCCTGTGAAGCTGGAAAGATGACAAGGGCAAAGCACCCCTCGAAGACAATCATGACAACATCTCAACCCTTTGAGCTGTTACACATGGACTTATTTGGACCTACTCACTGCTCCACCCTCACAACAACTGCCTGTCTCTATGGCTTCGTCATTGTTGATGACTACTCAAGATACACATGGGTTCATATAATTCTGTACAATATTGAAGTGCAAGATGTCTTCAGACGCTTTGCAAATCGAGCAATGAACAATTATGGTGTGAAGATCAAACATATCAGAAGTGACAATGGCACTGAATTCAAGAACACTGGACTTGATCTGTATCTGGATACAATGGGAATCGCTCATGAGTTCTCTGCTCCATACACACCTCAGCAAAACGGCATTGTGGAGCGCAAAAACAGAATCCTCATTGAGATGGCTCGAACTATGCTAGATGAGTACAAGACACCAAGAAAGTTCTGGCCTGAAGCTATTGATACAGCATGTCACATCATCAACCGTGTATACATCCATAAGCTTCTGAACAAAACATCATATGAGCTGCTTACTGGCAAGAAGCCAAACGTCAGTTACTTCAGAGTATTTGGAGCGAGATGCTGGATAAAGGATCCCCATCACAAATCAAAATTTGCACCTAAGGCTCATGAAGGCTTCATGCTTGGCTATGGAAAGGATTCACACTCATACAGAGTCTTCAACCTTTATCTATACAAAATCGTTGAAACTGTGGATGTGAAATTTGATGAAACCAATGGTTCATAGAGAGAGATTATGCCAAGCACACTGGATGAAGCCCCTTCAAACGAGGCAATCAAGCTGATGGGAACTGGTGAAATCATGCCCTATGAAGCACAACCTGAAGAGGAACTTATCATCTCTGCACCAAATCAACCTGAAGACAATGCTTAGTCCGAAGACAATCCTCCCAATGATGACAGTGACCAGCCACAGCAAAATCTTCGTCCTGTTCATCCTCGTGTTGCAAATGAAGTTCAAATAGAGAAGATAACTGACAGCATCAATGCACCTGGTCCGCTCACTCGATCAAAAGCAACACAGCTAGCAAACTTCTGTGGGCACTTTTCATTTGTGTCAATATCAGAACCCAAGAAAGTTGCTGAAGCTTTTATGGAACCTGAATGGATTCAAGCCATGCAAGAAGAACTTCAACAGTTCAAACTGAATAATGTCTGGGAACTTGTCAAGCGACCTGATCCACGCAAGCATAACATTATTGGAACAAAATGGATATATCAAAACAAGCAAGATGAGCATGGTCAAGTCGTCAGAAACAAAGCACGTCTTGTGGCTCAAGGATACACTCAAGTTGAAGGAATTGACTTCGATGAAACATTTGCTCCTGTTGCTAGGCTTGAAGATATTCGCATACTACTAGCCTACGCTAATCATCACAATATCTTGCTATATCAAATGGATGTAAAGAGTGCATTTCTCAATGGCAAGATTGAAGAAGAAGTGTATGTCGCACAACCACCTGGCTTTGAAGATCCAAAACATCCTAATATGGTGTACAAGCTAAACAAGGCACTGTATGGCCTCAAACAAGCCCCTCGTGCCTGGTATGATACAATCAAAGACTTCCTGAAGAGCAAAGGCTTCAAACCCGGATCCCTCGATCCCACTCTCTTCACGAAGACATATGATGGTGAACTATTTGTGTGCCAAATATATGTGGATGACATAATCTTCGGCTGCACCAACCAGAAGTACAGTGATGAGTTTGGGTACATGATGCAAGAGCAATATCAAATGTCCATGATGGGTGAGCTGAAGTTCTTCCTTGGTCTTCAAATTCGTCAGCAGAGGAATGGCATCTTCATATCTCAAGAGAAATACCTCAAAGATTGCGTGAAGAAGTTTGGAATGGAAGACTGCAAAGGCTACACGACGCCAATGCCAGCCAAACACCATCTTGGTCCCGACGACAATGGTAAAGAGTTCGATCAAAAGGTATATCGCTCCATGATTGGTTCTTTGCTTTATTTATGTGCATCTAGGCCAGATATTATGCTTAGTGTTTGCATGTGTGCACGATACCAAGCAGCACCAAAGGAATCGCATCACTTAGCTGTGAAGCGAATTCTTCGATATTTGGCTTACACCCCAACACTCGGATTATGGTATCCCAAGGGCTCAAGATTCGATTTGGTTGGATTCTCGGATGCTGATTATGCTGGTGACAAGGTGGATCGCAAGTCTACATCTGGCACATGTCATTTTCTTGGTCGATCACTTGTCTATTGGTCTTCGAAGAAGTAGAACTGTGTATCACTCTCAACTGCTGAATCTGAATACATTGCTGCTGGATCCTATTGTGCTCAGCTTCTATGGATGAAGCAAACTCTCAAGGATTATGGCATCAACCTGAAACAAGTACCTCTCTTCTGTGACAACGAGAGTGCCATCAAAATAGCCAACAATCCAGTCCAACACTCGAAGACAAAGCACATTGAAATTCGTCATCACTTTCTCAGAGATCATGTTATGAAGAAAGACATCGATATCATTCACGTCAGCACTGAAGAGCAATTGGTAGATATCTTCACAAAGCCCTTGGATGAGAAAAGGTTTTGCAAGTTACGGTGTGAGATAAATATCTTAGAATCCTCTAATGTCCTGTGATCAGGCACACATCCTAACACTTATGCATGTTGATGACTTAGATGTGCAACACACAAAGTAAGGTATATCTTCAATCAATGAAGATTTACACTCTGAGTCTGAACATATTAACATGGAATTTGACTTCGGAGCGCCACGATAATTGTGCGCCGTGTCTGGGTCTAATACTTCCTATACGGTGGGTAACGCCACCACCAACTTTTCTTGTTTGAAGTGTTTCACTCAAGGCGTTATATTGCAATGACTTCGCATTTGGTTTGTCTTCAGTTTCAATTTGTCTTCACAACTTTCTGCACTATGATGATTTGATTGCTTTCTGATATATAGATACTAGTGTACTGTCCTCTACAGCATTCACTTATAGCTATGTCTTCAAGATTGGATCTTTTGAACTAAGTGAATGTGATCGGACCCTAACCTCTCTATGCTTTCTATCTCAAAATCTATCTGTCCAAATCATATGCATTCTATTGAAACTGTCGAATGTCTTCTCTGCGTCCTAGTCAGCAGAAGGCAAAGAGACAAACATTAAATCTGTTTTAATGGCTTATCTTTACTGTTGAAATCTGGAGAAGCCGGAACAACTCTCCGACATGCCTGGCGGGCGTGGGAACGTGGGACAACCCTGAGTGTGTTGCATGCTTGCCACGTGCCCCTCAGAAGTGAACCGCCAGGGGCACTAGCGTAATTGCGCTGTGTCTCTCACCTACTTATAAATACCTGTCCCCGTGCGGTAAAGAAATACTTCTTCCACCTCTCCACCTTCGTCAAAACCCTAGCGCCACCGCTAGCTCGCGACGACGCCGGTGACGAAGCACTTAGCTGCCGTGACTTCTCCGACGTCGTCCTCACGCCGGCCGCGGACATTGTCCTCTCCGCCGTCGCCGTAGGTGTCCTCCGTCGCCAAGTTAGGGCACGGTGGGCTGAACTGCTCGGTCTCCTATTCTTCTCCATCTAGCAGTTCTTCGTGCGGTAATTATAACTCTGTTTTTACCACCTTTTTGATCTTCAAAGATTCATCCTACTTACTGAAAGTAGTTTCTGTCTATTCAAAGCTAGATCTATTCCGTCTGCATCTCATACTGCTTAGTCGATTCACTGAGATCTCTTCTAGTTTGATTCCTCACTTGTACTTATTCACGGATTGGTACAAATCTGGAACCAACTCACCTATATAAGTGAATGTCTTCGCAACATGAGGTCAATGTCTTCAACTGATTTTTTCTTCAAAATCTTCTGAGAATGCATATGACCTCTTCCCCTTCCCTCGCATCTCTAATGCTGTCACAGGTACATGTCTGTGGGAGAATCCCTTGGTTCTCATAGTCTGCATTCATTTGCAGAATATTTGCAGCATCATATAAATTCTCCTGAAGCCAGTTCCTGCTTGACCATCAAGCACAAATCTCTGAAGCCTTTGAACGTATTGAAGCCTTTCAGCTTAAAATTCATGGCAACAGAAAAATCAGCAAGGAAGGGTGGCAGACAGCACAGAGAAGGTACATCTAAGGATCTGCCTGATGATTTAGCAAAACTGTACAAGACAGATCCGGAGGAGAACTATCATCATAGGAAGACGCGAATCCAATGGATTCGACACTATTGGGCTGAGGAGTGGTTCAAGTACAAGTTTGTCACAAAGGAATATGCAGAGAAGAATGCCATCAAGAGACCTTGGGGTGATATCCTCTATCGAGGCCTTCAACCCAAGAGCCGAGCTGAAGCCATTGAACAAGGCTTCTACCCTTGCATGGTCCGTGGGCCACAGCCAGCGAACGCAGATCCCACCTCACTCCTATGGTGTCGTGACGATTCGCTCTTCAAGCGCAACTATCAGTTTACTGTGGCTTCGGCCAAGAAGCACAAGAAGGCCTTGGGTTTGGACTTCAACCCAGGTCCCTCTGCTCCCCGTGCTAAAGGCTCTCGTGAAGCCAATCCCAATGTCATTGGCCCCTACGCCAACCTTGACGGCCTCATCACCTACATCATGGTCCAAGGCGCCAGAGTTGATCATTCTGACAATGGTGCTGATCCTGATGAAGCCCCTGCTCCTCCTCCTCCAAAGCCGCACAAGCAAAAGAAGTCTAAGGCTTCAACCTCAGCTGCACCTCCGAAGACTTTGCGTGCGAAGCCACTGGCCACTGCACCTCCTGAAGCCAGTGTGCAATCTGAAGATCTGTCCCGTGTCTCCAAGAGAACGGAGAAGAAGAAACAGCTTGTTAGACCAACTGATCAACGAGCCTTAACTCCTACCACAATTCTGCATGACGAACCCATTGATCTATCAAGTGATGAAGATCTTGCTGATGATGCTCTTGAGCAGCTGATAAAGAGCAAGGAAGAAGCAGAAATCTTCAGCAACCTGCCTCTCTTCCATGTTGCCATCATCCACAACTTCATTGATGAATGGTTCGACACCCCCAACATCAGCTCTGAGGATTTACAGCTCCCCATTGGTCTCAGTGTCTCCTTCAATGGAGCCATTGCTTCTGAGCTAGCTCTCGCTCAGCGCATCGTTGAGCTCAAAACAAGATTGATTTTGAGAAGGCTCAATTTAAGAAGCATGTGGCCAATCTGAGTGTTCAAGACGTCCGCAACTTCAAGGTCATGCTCCATGAGCTCAAAGAAGCTTTTCTGAAGAAACGCCAAGAGGCTCAGGGCTCACGTGAGCGCATGAAGCTTTTGGCTGACAAGTGTGTGCTTGCCTACAATGAGGCTGAGAAGCGCAAGTCCCTTGGCCGTCCAGGCATTGACCCCAGGATGGCTACAAAGAGGAAGAAGAAGCACCCTGCTGAACAGCCTGAGCCTTCAAGCCAAGAAGCCCCTCGCATTATCTTCCCGAGCAGCATGATTGGCTCGAAGCCAAAGGTCACCACCACAGCTTCAGAACAGAAGAAGACAAAGGCTGCCGAGGCTGATGCGAGAAAGAGAAAGAATACTGAAGCTTCTGATGCCGCCCCGTCCAAGAAGAAGCGCAAGACCAAGAAGACTAGGGCTGCTTCCACAGAGCCCTTAGTCGTTGAACCCATTTCCGTGGTTCGCCCTGTGTCTGTTCATCAAGAACGAAGATTGGTTGTCCATGAGCCTGCTACCACAGAGGCTCATGAGTCTGAAGATATTCCAGCAGCTGAACCCAACGCTGCTGTAGACATTGGTCAAGATGACAATGTAAATGATGATGAAGTTCTTCCTCAGATCGAACATTAAGTGGTATCATCGTCTGTTCGTACGAACAGCGAAATCATCAGCATTGGTCGTCCATTGACGCCAATTGCTTAGGATGCTTCGTGGGCTGATCACCCACAACACCACCAAGACTCCCCCAGTACTCCCCAACAACAACAACAAGCAACACCCCCAGTGCAAGAAGAGGCTGAAGACTTTCAGGCTTAGCCAAGTCCATCTCCCAACTTGAAGCCAGCACTTCGCAGGCTTCGCAGAGGACAAAGGCCTGAAGTCCCTCTGTCGAGCGTTCCTGAAGGAGAAGTGCAACGTTCACCAGTTGCACGGCCAGTATTCTCTGAACCAGCTCCAACAGTGAATGTCTCCATGTCTGAAGCACATACTGCTGAAGACATTCCGGTTGCATCAGCCAAAGAAAAAGAAGAAGTTCGTGTACCAACTCCCCCAGCGATTGAAGATGAAGCAGTTCCCGATGTGAACGTGCATGTGCCCGACCCTCCTGCTCCTCAAGAGGAGGTTGACAATGTTGAGGCTGCCACCACCAACACCAATGAAGCCAGTGACGTAGTCATGGCTGATGCCATTGTGGAGCCTGCACCAACCAGTGTGCCTGAAACCAATGAGGCCCCTGTGCCTGAAGCAAATTTGGCCACTGAGTCTGAAACCAATGAGGATGTTGCCCCTAAAGTCAATCAGAATGCTGCACCTGACGCAAATGAGACTGCTGCACCTGACGCCAATGAGGATGCTGCACCCGAAGCCAACACGACAACTGCTCCTGAAGCACCTGTTGTGCAGCCTGACTCCTCTGATGTTGCCCCTGCTCCTATTCCGCCACCAAGGCCTCACACTATTGAGCAAGCATACGATCACGGTCAGCTTGTCACTGTCCGATGGCCCGTTCTGGTGCCTCCGCCTTCTGCCTCAGGACCCCAATTTGACTATCATGTTGAGCATCGGCCTCATGTCCAGAAGCCAAAGCCCAAGTTGCCAAGGTTTCCAGGTACTGCCAACTCCCCCGGGTCCTTCAATGCCAATGGCTTCAAAAGCCACAATACCTTCTTTGACAGCGCCAAGAACCCATACTCCAAGCCAAGAATTTCATCAGATCAGTTCTGGAGCTATCAGCAGAGAAGCTATTACTCATGCGTGCTATATGATCAAGGGCGCATTTTCCCTCATATGCGTCTTGACACTGAAGCTATTGCTAGACTGCCGTGCTTGGAAGAAGCACTTGATTGCTTTCGTGATGCTGGTCTGCTCCACTTTGTGACAGACAAGGAACATTGGAATGAAGAGCTATTGCTTCAATTCTATGCCACTCTGCACATTCGCGGCTACAACAGAGACATCAAGACTTGGGTTCTCGAGTGGATGACTGGAAATGTTCATCATGAAGCCAAAGCTATGGATATCATCGAGCTTACTGGGCTAGCCACTCCTGGAGAACTATGTGAGCCTCACTGTCAGCTACACCGCAATGCTGTGGAGAGCATCTTTCACAAGCCCGAACCCAATATGAGCCAGATGCTGAGCATGATGAAGCCTTTGCCGTCTGACGCTGAGTATCCCACCCAATTTTTTGTTGAAGACCTTGAGTATCTGCCTCGCACCATATATCATATTATCAGGCGAACTCTATGGCCAGTCAAGGGACACTCATCATCGGCCAAGCTTGAAGGAGCTATGAAGACATTGGTCTTCTATATTCTCAATGGCATCAGCTTCAACATTCAGGAATTCTTCATAAGGCAACTTGCTGCTTCCGGCTCTGACCTATTTGGTCTGAAGTTTTATGCTCCATGGGTCATGCGCCTCATCAAGCGACACTCATGTGTCAATTATCAGCCCTCTGCTCGCAATCACATAATATTTCTGCCCGAGGTTGATATGTCAGTTGATGCTGTATACTCTAACCCTGCCAAGACACCACTTTGTCTTCAGAACATCGAGCACCAAAGCTTCACTCAGCCTATTGAAGGTGTTCAAGCAGCAACAAGATTCTATCCACTTGCTGGTAACACCCGTCTGCCTCACAGAGTGCCAACTGAAGCCACTGAAAGCACCATTGCGCAAAGGCCTCGGAAGCGTTCTCGTGTTCTCAATGACCGAGAGCTTCTTATGGCTCTTCATCAGAAGCAAGATAAGCATCATTTCTGGCTCAAGCGCCAAATGCAAAGCCTCTTGGTGGATGTCAATCGCATTCGCAACCTTGCCACTAAGAATGCCTTTGTTGCTCATGAAACTTGCCGAAGATCATGGAAGAGTTTGACTCTGCTCAGTGCTGAAGCTGATCTTCAAGATGATGGCTTCAATGAAAGATTCCAGTTCGACTCCACTCCTCCAAGGACTGCTACCCTGCGTCGAACTCCATCTCTTGAAGACTCTGAATATTCCTCTTCCGCGGCAATAGTTAATGCCCGCGCAAGATCAAGAATCAATGGTGGTTGATCTTTCTGCTCAGCCCAGTTCTGCTACGGATCTGGTTCAGCCTGTTATTGTCGTGGATGATCTGCCTGACGACCCTGCTCTACCTTTGGTTAATGAGGATGCTGTTAACAACTGGGCCATTGTTCTCTATCAGCCTCCTGCTTTCAGGGAGGAGATTGTTCTGCCTGCGGTTCCTTTTGGGCCTCCTCTGCCTCCGGATATGATCTGGAGGAGATCATTTGAGAAGCTTTTGCAGGCTCCTGTGGCGTTCTCAGTTCCAAGGCCAGTTCTGCTGCAACCTCTTTCACCGGTTATTCTGTCTAAGCGGAGTTGGGATATGGCTTTCAGTGAGAATGATCTGCCATGTCTTACATGGAGGGATCAAGAGCAAGCAAGGCCGGTTGCCAGGGCGCTTTTTTCTAATAATTTTGATGTTCAACCAGTGCAGGTTCCACCCCCTCCTGCTGCGGTGGTTAAAGCTCGCAGGCCACGCAAAACCTTGGCGCCAACTCCAATAGTTCACACCGCAGTACGGCGCTGCACTAGAAGCTCAATTCAGTGTGATGGTTTCAAGCCCACCTTCCAGGAGCTCGCCCTGCAGCCCAAGAGAAAGAAGCCCAAGGCTAAGCCCTTCACGGCCCAGATGCATGATGACCCTGCTTCTGAAGGAATTCCACCTGCAACTCCTGTCAGTCGACTCCAAGAAGTTGGTCGTCAGCTAGAAATTGACGCTGCTCTATTATCTGAGGATGCACTTATGGTGGATCCAACTGCTGCTGCCTCGCCTAAACATGATGATTAGTTTAATCATGCTCTTTTGGGTTTCGCAAGCCCTTAAATATGCTTTATCTTTGTCTGTAGGCAGTATGCTGCTACTTGTTCTCTGGTGTGTGTTGATGTTGGGTCAGACTGGTTTCTGTTTCTTTTGGACATGTGGTATTGCGTACCATGTGGGTTATGGACTTAATCTTATATTGTAATGAGTAACATTTGTAGGAACTGGAATGTTCTTTGCTGGAATGTCAGAGGTCTCAATTCTGAAACTAGACAGAGGGCTGTTAGGCAGAAAATTGATGAAAGCCAATGCTCAATCGCCTGCCTACAAGAAACCAAATGTGCATCTTTTGATTATAGATCAATTAAATCTTTCTGCCCTAAAAGATTTGACTCATTTGTGTGTTCTCCCTCTATTGGTGCTTCTGGAGGAATTATAGTGGTCTGGAATTCTTCTGTTTTTAGTGGCATTGTAATTGAAGTACATCAGTTTGCTGTAATTGTTCAGTTCACTTCCAGGCAGAACAATGATTCTTGGACTCTTGTTGCAGTCTATGGCCCTTGTAGGGGTGAAGCCAGGGACCAATTTGTCAATTGGTTATACAACTTGACTATTCCTCTCAATGAGCACTGGTTGTTATTTGGTGACTTTAATTTCCTTCGGTCAGTGGATAACAGAAACTTGCCTAGTGGGGACATAAATGACATGTTCATTTTTAATGGATTATTGGCCACCTGGGCCTTCTTGAGCTTCCAATCAAGGGCAGATCTTACACATGGTCTAATATGCAAGATATCCCACTTCTTGAGCAGCTAGATTGGTTCTTTACTTCTGTGGATTGGATTTCTGATTATCCTATGACTGAAGTTTTGCCCCTGGCCAGGACTGCCTCAGATCATGTGCCTTGTTTAGTCACCATCAAGACTTCCATTCCAAAATCAAACCTCTTTATGTTTGAAAATTATTGGATTGAGCTTGATGGCTTCATGGACTGTGTTGAATCTTCTTGGAAGCAACCCTCTCAGAAAGCACATGTTACTGCTAGGATTGCAGACAAACTTAAAAGCCTAAGAATGTGCCTTAAAAGGTGGAAAATGAATGTTTCCAAACTGAGGTTGCTGATCAGTAAATGCAATCATGTTATTTTCCTCTTAGATGAATTGGAAGAATGGAGGCCTCTTTATATTCAGGAGAATAACTTCAGAAAAATTGTAAAAAATCATTTGGAAAAGCTCCTGCACCTGCAATTTCTTTACTGGAAAAAGAGATGCACCATCAGATACTTCAAGGTGGGAGGTGAGAACACCAAGTTCTTCCATGCTATGGCCACTGAGAGGCATAGGAGGAACTCCATAGCTAGTCTGAAGCTACCTGATGGATCTGTTGTCTCTGATCACTCTCAAATGGCTGGAATTGTTTGGAGCTGTTTTAAGAATAGAATGGGCACTTCTAGAGGGATTAATATGGGGTTTGATCTGTCCTCACTTATTTCACCAGTGGATGGCCTTGATGTGCTCACTAAGCCTTTTATAAAAGAGGAGATGGACAGTGTTGTCAAACATATGCCTGTTGATAAGGCACCTGGACCTGATGGTTTCAATGGTTTGTTTTTTAAAAAATGTTGGCATCTTATCTCTCAGGATTTTTATGAGCTAGCTCAGGCTTTTTATGATGGCACTGCTGTTTTAGAAAACATTAACAGCTCCTATATCACTCTTGTGCCCAAGAAGTTAGCACCTGAAGAAATAGGAGACTACAGGCCTATCTCTCTTACTGGTATGGGGATTAAATTTATGTCAAAAATGGCTGCAAATAGATTTCAAGATGTGATTATGCAGTGCATTCATAAGAATCAATATGGTTTCATTGAGTCCAGAACAATCCAGGATTGCCTTGGGTGGACATTTGAATATTTGCACCAATGTCATCAGTCTAAGAGGCCCATTGTCATTCTCAAATTGGACTTTGAGAAGGCTTTTGACTCTGTTGAGCATGAGGCTATCTTCCAAATCCTAAGGTTTAAGGGCTTGAATGATAAGTGGATTCTTTGGATGAAGCAGTTCCTGGCCTCTTGCACATCATCTGTTTTGCTTAATGGGGTTCCTGGGAGGAAATTTGTTTGCAAAAAAGGGGTTAGGAAGGATGACCCTGTATCCCCTCTGCTTTTTGTTATTGCTGCAGATCTGCTCCAAACAGTGATCAATGACATGTTCAGAAGAGGAATTCTTCACCTACCTATACCTTGCCATGATGCAGATTATCCTGTGATTCAATATGCTGATGATACATTGATCATACTACCTGCTGACAGAGCCCAACTCCTGGCTTTGAAGGATATGTTAAAGGTTTTCTCTCAGTCGATTGGTCTGGATGTCAATTACCATAAGTCTTTTATTATCCCAATCAATGTTGAGTCTGCTGTCATGGAAGATTTGGCAACTGCTTTTGGTTGCAAAATTGGAAAAATGCCATTTACATACCTTGGATTGCTTGTGGGGACCACAAGGCCCAAAATGGTGGATTTCATGCCTTTGGTGGACTGTATGGAAAGAAGAATGACTGCCAGTTCTTCTTTCCTTAACCAAGGTGAAAGCTTGCAGTTCCTTAACTCTGCTCTTTCTTCAATGCCAATATTCTTCCTGTGTAGCCTTGCTCTGCCAGCAGGTATTCTCAAGCAGCTTGAAAGAATTCAAAGACAGTGTCTGTGGAGAAAGCATAGGGATCAGCCAACACCTTCTCTTGCTGCTTGGAACCTAATTTGCAGGCCAAAAAACAAAGGAGGACTAGGCATTCTTAATCTGGGAGTTCAGAATGTGGCTCTCCTTCTCAAGCATGTTAATAACTTTCTGAATAAACGAGATATCCCTTGGGTGTCCTTAGTCTGGAATTCATATTATTTCAAAAGAATGCCCCAGGTAACAACTGAATGTGGATCCTTCTGGTGGAGAGATATCTGTAAAGTCATGCCGCACTTCAGAGACTTCTCCTGGGTTCAAATTAATGAAGGGGACACTTCCCTTTTTTGGGCTGATAATTGGAACCTTGATAACACAGCGTCTAGTCTGCAAACAAGATTCCCAAGGCTCTACTCTTTTGCCAAGGATCCCTGGATCTCAGTTAAGGAATCTTTCAATACCCAGGATATGCATCAACTCTTTCACCTACCCTTATCTGCTCAGGCATTTGATGAGTTGAACCAGATTTAGGAATTGGTGAATTCCCACAGCAGAGAATCAAGTTTGACAGATGTTTGGTTCTGCCAAGGATCTACCAAGTTTTTCAAACCCAAGATGTTCTACTCACACACTTTTGTGTCTGAATCCTTCAATCCTTTGCTATGTGGGGTCTGGAAATCCTCTTGTACCCTCAAGATCAAGGTTTTTGCATGGATGCTTATTATGGACAGGTTGAACACCAAGGACATGGTTGAGAGAAGGCACTGGCACATGGATGATGGGGTCCATTGTAGGCTTTGTCCCTTGCAGGTTAGAGAAACCAGAGATCACATGTTCTTCAACTGCAATTTCAGTGTCAGGGTCTGGAATTATCTGCAGATTGACTGGTCTACTGGAACCTCCATGATGCAGCAGGTTGCTCAGGCCAGAAGGAGTTTTGATAAGCCCTTTTTCTCTGAAGTGGTTTTCATTGCTTGCTGGAATATTTGGATCATCAGAAATGCCAAAGTTTTCAGAAATGAGAGAGCTAGTTTCAATAAATGGAGGTTTGCTTTTAAGCATGATATTAGCCTGATGCAGCACAGAATCAAATCTGTCTACAAGGATGATCTGCTTAGATGGATCTCTTTTCTCCCACCTTAAGCTAGTTTTTGTAAGCCCCACTTTTTCTTCTGTTACCTTGTACCCTGGTTACTCCTTGTAATCACCCTGTTGTATTACTTATCCTCTTTTTCAATAAAGTTTTGATATGCTGTGGGGGTTTTGCCCCACAGTTCCAGTAAAAAAAACAGTTAATGCCAGAGTGATCGATGATGAAGATGACGCTACTTCACCACCTCCGACTACAACTGTGCGCATCGACACTGCACCAAGTTCGTCTGCACCGCCAACCAACGACAACGACCCAACTGCTTCTCCTACTCATGACGAGTAGATGCTCTATGTCTTCAAACCTTTTTGGTCATTACTGACAAAAGGGGGAGAAGCGTATGAGTTAATAGTCTTCAAGCGGGTTCATATGGGCGGTTGCATTATATTTTGCTGCATGCTTACAACTCTTGCATTTTGAAACATTTGGTTCTTTGAGTTGTAACACCATAAACTTGATGGTCGTCTTCTACTTCTGCTACTTGTTTGCTTTACTATGATGCGATGATAAATTCCGCATGTGTGACGATAACTTCCACACTTAGATCATTCTGCAGACGTCCATTTTTCATTATGCATGTCATATTACTTGCTATATCATTTCATGCATGACGAATTAGCTTCATAAGTTGAAGTGGATCTCCACAAGTACAACCTGCCATGTGCATTTGCAATCCAAAAGCAAATTACTTATATGCACATCTTCAGGGGGAGCCCTTGCAACTTATGAAGACAATTCCCTATCCTTACAATTTCACATACTTTATCCCCGTTGAAAACTTCAACCAGTTTGTCATCAATCACCAAAAAGGGGGAGATTGTAAGTGCATCTAGTGCCACCCCTAGTTAGTTTTGGAGTATTGACGACAAAGTTGGTTGAGGGACTAATGCGTTTGTAAGAATTGCAGGATAACGCAGGTAGTGTCCCCCATTGATTCGGTTTACCTACCGGAGATGACCCCTAAAAATGTATGAAGACAATGAAGACAATGGTGGTATGAGAAGATATTCACATTGAAGACTATGACATGAGAAGACATTGCGTGAAGACCTTGGAGCGTGAAGACTGTGTGGTTTCGTTGTTTCCTTTTCTTCTTTGTTGAGTCATAGTGATGCGGAGCATCCTTCCACCATCCCCATGGACTCTACATCGACACATCTAACCCCACAAGGACCTATGACTCGAGCACGTGCAAGAGCTCTCGAAACCGAGGTGACATCACTCCTATCACAACTCTCCTTTGATTCACATGAGACATGGTTGCTACCTCAAACGGAAACTCTATGCATACTCAAGTACCAAGGAGTCAACCATGAAGAGGCTAGGAATCAAGGAGAACCGGAAGCGGAAGACATGCATGAAGACGGAGAGGAGAAAGCAACAAGGACCAGAGAGTTCGGACGATCCGTACGGAGGCCCGAACGATCCGAACAGAGCCCGGATGATCCGGACCCCGGTCCGTACGATCCGGCTAATTCCACCGAAGGCAACAGAAGCTCCCTCCCGAAGCCGGATCATCCGGACCCCGTCCCGGATCATCCGGACCCTACCCGGACGTTCGGACCGTCAGTCGGACATCCGGCCCTGCGCCGCCACCAGCCGGGCACCCGGACCATCCGGGCCTCCACCCGGATCATCCGGACCAGCCCGGATCATCCGGACCCCCGTCCGGATCATCCAGCCAGCGCCTGTGTGCGCGTGTTGGGCTGAGCCCATGTACCCCTTCGCCCCAAACTCTATATATAGGACCCCATCTCCTCACTTTGAGACTTAGCATTGGATTAGCTCATATTTGTGTGAGAGCCTTTGCTCATCCACTCGGTTACTTCTCCTTGGAGATCAGGACCTCCGTCTAGGAGAAGATCCCTCAGCGGATTCAAGACCCCTATCTAGGGAAGAACATCAAGGCCTCCTCTTGGAGATGAACGGTTCCTTTGTATCCTTACCCTAGTTGACTATGTATCTTGTGGATCTCATGTGTGTATGTTGATCTAGCACTTGTGTGATCGATTCCTTGTTGGTTGAGTGATTCTCTCTCGTTTTCCCCGTGTTTCCCCTCGTGCTTCCGCGTGTTCTTCGTGTTTCCTCCGTAGGATCCCCTCCAAACGTGAAAGATCAACGAATTAGGGTTCCACCCTACATCATATGGTATCATGAGCCACGTTGATCACGTTTTTGGAGCCCCTACCCCGTGATTTCTAGCTTGATTTTGTTGTTTTCGTCCTAAAAATCTGAAAATCCCCACAAAAATACCCCCAATTTTTTTTGTGATTTGTTGGTTTTGATGATGTTTTGTTGTTTTTGATCCGTGGATTCGGTGTGTAACTCGTGGATCTTGCTTTTCCCCACCTTCTCCCCCTCGAAATCCACCCAAAATCCCCGAAATCGTCAAATTTCTCCCCGTTTTCGTGTTCTTCCCGAGCAGTTCCCGTGCGTGGTTGACCTGCCCGGATCATCCGGACCAAGTCCCGGATCATCCGGACTCGCCCGGATCATCCGGCTCCTGGCCCGGATCATCCTGCTTCCTCTGCCGAAACTGCACTTGTGCAGTCCCCCATCCACCACCACCACCATCCACACCTACATACACCCTCCCCACCCCATCTACCACCACTTCCACTAGCCAAACCCCCACGACACAACCTCCGTACTACCATTCGAAGTTGAGTTCGACAATTTGAGTGAGATTTCCGTGTCCTTTTGTGTTTCGGCTATCTAGGCGCGGTGCGACATCAACAACAAACGCTCATTTTGGTCGACTATTCATCTTCGCTACGGACGGTAACATCGACGACATCTTTGTCATACCTTGCAATTGCATTGATAACCATCATATACCATATTTTGCGTTGCTTACCCATCGAGACTAGCCATTGAGTATTGCCGGCAACGTGACTTGTGCACATTAGTTGCATACACCATATCATACATACCATCGAGGTGCATATCTTGGAATCAACTTGTGTGTCACAAAGTTGTCATCGCATACACAATTGCTATCTTAGTTCGTCAAGTTTGCATAAGAAAAGAGCTCAAAAGAGAAAGAGCCACTCAAGCTTTTAAGCAAAGAGGAAAGATAAGCAAAGAGCTTATAAGCAACAAGCATAGCATCATACAACATTAAGATTGTCACATAAGATCATCTTGGATCATTGCACCGATACACCATACATATAGAATACTTGGGATAGAGATCGTTGCATTTTTGCCTAGTAGGTTGTGCACAAGCTCCGTATCCGCCTATTGTGCAATCGTGCTAGCGTCTCTCTAGTATTGTGCAACAAGAGCATTTTCGTGGATTCCACATTTTGGCTCACTTTTGGTTTGCACAATCCCATTTATCTATTTGCGTGTGTGTTTCCGTGTACCACTACTTGCTTGGTCTACTTGTTGCATATACGAATTTGCGAATCTTCTTCAACATTTTTGAGTCAAGCTAACGATTGCAATCAATTTTGTGCCACCATCCTAACCAAGCTCCACCAAAAGCTTTTACTTGTGTAGGTGTGAGAATCGACAAGGATCGGTACCAATAGTGCTATTTCATTGTCCGCATTTGAGTGAACTTGATTCATCTTCAACTTCGGTCAAAGGTACATTGGTATTCGTTCTTCTCCTTCTACAACTCACAATTTGCTTGAAATGATGGATAGGCCAAGTTCTTCTACAAACCCACTCTTCATCGAGCAAGACGACGACATGTCATCATACGTCACCAAGAACCACCTCTTTGGCGCACAACGAGCTCTCCATCAAGAGCAACAACCAATGAGCGAACGCATCGACAAACTCTCCACCGACTTGCGACTCTCCGAGCAACGTACAAGAGAATACTTCGACAACAAGCTCAACGCACACAAGAAAGAGAACGATGCAAGAATGGACGAGATCCGCGCCTTGTTGGTGAACTGGCGTACTTCTAGTTCCTCACACTCAAGACGGAGCCACTCCAGTCGCCACTCTGACGACTCCTTCTCCGACACAAGTACACCGTCATCGAACACTCTTCGACGAGCCGCGCGTCAAGATCGTCATGCATCTCGCAACCCGCTACACGACAAGAATCTCCAAGAGCAAGTTGATGAAGAAGTTCCCTGTCCTCAATCGAACCAAGTGGCGTTTGCTCAAGCTCAAGAATGACAACGTCTTCGTCGCCAACAAGAACAAGAACGAGCGCGCCTACATCAAGAGCAACAAGACGCCGAGGCCCAACGTCTTCAACAACAACATCGAGAAGCACACGCTCTTGAGGCGGAACGTGCCCTTCAAGCATCAAGTCGAGCTATCGCCAACCGCAATCGCGAAAGGCGCAATCAAGAAGAAGCCCTTCGAGAAGAAATACAAGAGAGGAACTACCATCCGCGTGCGCAACGTCAAACCCCACAAGCTCCTCCACAAGCTCCTCAAGATCATCCCCAGCCTCAAGGTCAACAAGAGCAAGTTGATCATGGACTTCCTCCTCGCCAAGAGCAACATGAGAATGATTACCCTCCACGTCAAGAACGTCATCATCAACATCGACCTGAACACAATGAAGAACAACGCTATGGCAAGCTCAAGTTCACAATGCCCAAGTTCAATGGAAGCAATGATCCCGAAGAGTACCTCTCATGGGCATTGAAGGTCGACAAAATCTTTCGTTTGCACAACTATGATGAAGAAAAGAAGATCGCTATGGCATCACTTGAGTTCCAAGACTATGTGCTCATATGGTGGGAACAAGTCCTTGAGCACCGACAAGCAAGAGGTGAACCTCCAATCACCACTTGGGCTCAAATGAAGGATGTCATGTGAGCACGCTTTGTGCCCACCTACTACAACCGTGATCTCTTCAAGAAGCTACAACTCCTCAAACAAGGAACAAAGAGTGTTGAAGAATACTACAAGGAAATGGAGATTGTCATGATTCGAGCCAATGTCACGGAGGATGATGAGCAAACAATGGCATGATTCTTGAATGGACTCAACCATCCCATCAAGAAGATCACCGACTTCCAACCCTACTCCAACCTCATTGAGCTCGTGCATCAAGCTACAAAGGCGGAACGACAAGTGCAAGATGACTTCAAGTACGCCAAGTACTCATCCAAGACATACGGCTTCTCCAACAACCAAGCTTCAACAACTACTCCAACTTCGACATCAACCAAGCCTTCTCCAAGCAACGACGACAAGTCAAGTTACAAAAAAGCTTCTACAAGTTCAAGTCGTCTTCCTCCTACTACAAGCAACTCCAAGCCGCGTGCTTCATCATCTACTCCAACCGATGAGACCGTCAAGACAAGCTCCTTCAAGTGCTTTATTTGCGGCGGCCGAGGCCACAAGTCATATGAATGCACCAACAAGCGCACCATGATACTCAACGACGATGGCACATACGACTCAATGAGTGAAGATGAAATGGAAGCTATTGAGCAAGTGGCCATGCACCGGCGCATCAACGAGGATGAAGATGATCAAGTCTTTTGTGACGAAGATACAAGTCCCGCTCTTGTTGTCTCCAAAGTCTTGACACTTCAACATCAACAAGAAGAAGACCAACGATGCCACATCTTCCACACAAAGGCCGGCATCAATGGGAGATCCGTCAAGGTCATCATCGATGGAGGTAGTTGCCACAACTTGGCAAGCGAAGAACTATGCTCCAAGCTCCAATTGGTCAAGAAGAAGCATCCGCAACCCTACAAGGTTCAATGGCTAAGTGACTCCGGTAGTATACGAGTTGAGCATATGGTCCAAGTATCATTCAAAATAGGTGCTTATGAGGACACTTTGGAGTGTGATGTGGTCCCAATGACCGTTTGCCACCTCCTCCTTGGTCGGCCATGGCAATTCGACCGTGGTGTCTACCACAATGGGCGTACAAACCACTATAGCTTCAAGATGAAAGGCAAAGAATATGTCCTACGACCAATGTCTCCTAGTCAAGTGATAGCCGACAAACAAGCCACCAACCAAAGAGAGAAGAGCGAGAAAGTGAGCCACCAAAAAGTGAGTGAGAGCCACAAGCCAAATTTGAGCGACTCTTCGCCTAGAGAGAAAAACCTCATACTATTCGCCACCAAACATGAGATGAGAGAAGTGTGTGAGAACCCATCGAGTGTGATGCACTTTGTCCTTGTGTGCAAGGATGGAGAACCAAAAACTAACACCACTCATGAGCTACCTTTGGTGTTTCAATCTCTTTTGCAGGAATTTCAAGATGTTTTCCCCGATGAGCTACCTCCGGGTCTACCTCCTCTACGAGGCATTGAGCATCGAATCGACCTCATCCCCGGAGCGCCACTTCCAAACAAAGCTCCATACCGTGTCAATCCCGAAGAAACCAAGGAGATTCAACGGCAAGTACAACAACTAATCGACAATGGTCATGTACGTGAAAGCTTAAGCCCTTGTGCCGTTCCCGTTATTCTTGTGCCTAAGCCCGATGGAAGTTTCCGCTTGTGTTCCGATTGTAGACCTATAAATGCTATCACCGTGCGCTATAGGCATCCCATTCCTCGCTTAGATGATATGCTTGATGAACTTAGTGGAGCCAACTTTTTCTCAAAAATTGATCTTAAAAGTGGCTATTATCAAATCCGCATTCATGAGGGTGATGAATGGAAAACTGCTTTCAAAACAAAATTTGGCTTATATGAATGGTTGGTTATGCCTATGGGTTTGTCGGAAGCTCCCGGAACTTTTGTGCGTCTCATGCATCATGTACTTCGTCTATACATTGGAATCTTTGTTGTGGTTTACTTCGATGATATTCTTGTGTTTAGCAAAACCATGAAAGAGCATCTTGATCATGTTAAGCTTGTTTTGCAAACGCTTCGAAAGGAAAGTCTTTATGCCAACTTGAAAAAATGCACTTTTGGCATTGACAAAGTGGTTTTCTTGGGTTTCGTTGTCTCTTCCAAGGGTGTCCATGTTGATGAAACTAAGATCAAAGCAATTAAAACTTGTCCCCAACCCACCAATTTGCAACAAGTGCGAAGTTTCCTTGGTCTTGCAGGTTTTTATCGCCGCTTTGTTAAAAACTTTAGCACTATTGCAGCTCCTTTGCATGCTTTGAGTAAGAAGAATACTCGTTTTGTTTGGGGACCTTTGCAATCCAACGCTTTTGATGAGCTCAAGTCTTTACTTACTCATGCTCTGATTCTTGCTTTGCCCAATTTTGACAAAACTTTTGAGGTTCATTGTGATGCAAGTGGTACCGGAATTGGCGGAGTTTTAATGCAAGAAAAACAAGTCATTGCTTATTTTAGTGAAAAACTCTCCGGTGCTCAACTTAACTATCCCGTGTTTGACAAGGAATTGTATGCTTTAGTGCGTGTGCTACATGTTTGGGAACATTACCTTAGACCTCATGAGTTTGTCATCCATACCGATCATGAAACGCTTAAGTACTTAAAAGGCCAAACTAAATTGAACAAGTGTCATGCCAAATGGAGTGAATTTATTGAATCCTTCCCATATGTGATCAAGTACATTAAGGGCAAGGAAAATGTAGTTGCTGATGCACTTTCACGCATATGCACGCTTGTCACCCAACTTGAGTTGAATGTTATTGGCTTTGAGCACATCAAAGATTTGTATGTTAGTGATCCATCTTTTGCACCTCATTATGCTAAATGTTTGACACATACATCTTGGGAACAATATTACCTCAAGAATGGTTATCTTATGAGAGCTAACAAACTATGCATACCTGAGTCTTCTCTTCGTTTGCTCCTTTTGCAAGAGGCTCATGGAGGTGGACTCATGGGACATTTTGGACGCGACAAGACCTTCGCCACGCTCTCCAAGAACTACTTTTGGCCCAAGATGTTTCGAGACGTCTCACGCTTCACCACCCGATGCTCAACATGCCGCAAAGCTAAGTCAAAAGCTCAATCTCATGGTCTTTACATGCCTCTTCCTATTCCTTATCAACCTTGGGAAGACATTAGCATGGACTTTGTACTTGGTTTGCCTAGAACTCAAAATGGAAAGGACTCCGTATTTGTTGTTGTGGACCGATTTTCTAAAATGGCACATTTCATTCCTTGCAACAAGGTAGACGATGCTTCACATATTGCAAATCTATTTTGTAGGGAAATCTTGCGCCTCCATGGAGTACCAAAGTCAATCGTCTCCGACCGCGACGTCAAGTTCTTGAGTTACTTTTGGAAAACTCTCTGCGCCAAGCTCGGAATCAAGCTCATGTTCTCCTCCGCATACCATCCTCAAACCGACGGCCAAACGGAGGTGACGAACCGGACGCTCTCCACTCTACTTCGCGTGTTGATCAAGAAGAACATCAAGGAGTGGGAGGCGTGTCTACCCATCGCCGAGTACGCCTACAACCGCGCAAGACATTCGACGACCGGCAAGTCCCCCTTCGAGATTGTCTACGGCTTCAACCCATTGTCCCCATTGGACATTCTACCTCTACCTCTACAAGAACGCACCAACCTCGACGCAAGTGCCCGCGCAAGCTACATCAAGAAGATGCATGAAGATACAAGAAACACTATCGAGCGCCAAGTACAACGACTAACGACCAAGCTCAACATCAACAAGCAACCCATGATCTTCAACATAGGCGATCTCGTCTGGCTACACCTTCGCAAGGAACGCTTCCCCAACGAATGCAAGTCCAAACTTCTACCTCGAGCCGACGGACCCTTCAAGGTGTTAGCACGCTACAACAACAACGCCTACAAGCTCGACCTACCAAGCGACAAGTACAACGTGAGCGACACCTTCAACGTCAAAGACCTCTCACCTTTCCATGGTGATGAAGAACTAGATCCGAGGTCGGATCCTTTCGAAGGGAGGGGATATGATGCGGAGCATCCTTCCACCATCCCCATGGACTCTACATCGACACATCCAACCCCACAAGGACCTATGACTCGATCACGTGCAAGAGCTCTCAAAACCGAGGTGACATCACTCCTATCACAACTCTCCTTCGATTCACATGAGACATGGTTGCTACCTCAAACGGAAACTCTATGCATACTCAGGTACCAAGGAGTCAACCATGAAGAGGCTAGGAAGCAAGGAGAACCGGAAGCGGAAGACATGCATGAAGACGGAGAGGAGAAAGCAACAAGGACCAGAGAGGCCGGACGATCCGGACGGAGGCCCGGACGATCCGAACGGAGCCCGGATAATCCGGACCCCGGTCCGGATGATCCGGCTAATTCCATCGAAGGCAACAGAAGCTCCCTCCCGAAGCCGGATCATCCGGACCCCATCCCGGATCATCCGGACCCTACCCGGACGTCCGGACCGTCAGTCGGACATCCGGCCCTGCGCCGCCACCAGCCGGGCACCCGGACCATCCGGGCCTCCACCCGGATCATCCGGACCAGCCCGGATCATCCGGACCCCCATCCGGATCATCCGGCCAGCGCCTGTGTGCGCGTGTTGGGCTGAGCCCATGTACCCCTTCGCCCCAAACTCTATATATAGGACCCCATCTCCTCACTTTGAGACTTAGCATTGGATTAGCTCATATTTGTGTGAGAGCCTTTGCTCATCCACTCGGTTACTTCTCCTCAGAGATCAGGACCTCCGTCTAGGAGAAGATCCCTCAGCGGATTCAAGACCCCTATCAAGGGAAGAACATCAAGGCCTCCTCTTGGAGATGAACGGTTCCTTTGTATCCTTACCCTAGTTGACTATGTATCTTGTGGATCTCATGTGTGTATGTTGATCTAGCACTTGTGTGATCGATTCCTTGTTGGTTGAGTGATTCTCTCTCGTTTTCCCCGTGTTTCCCCTCGTGCTTCTGCGTGTTCTTCGTGTTTCCTCCGTAGGATCCCCTCCAAACGTGAAAGATCGACGAATTAGGGTTCCACCCTACATCACATAGGAACCACCGTACTGTTAAGTGGGGTCCAAGTGAACTAAGTCAGAATGACTGAAGTGATGCTCAACCCAAATCCTATGTCTTCGAGCGAAGACAATGAGAGAAAATCTTATCCAGAGCTGGATGAGTCAGCTTTGCTTGTAGCCCAAGTAAAGTTGCCGCGTGTGTTTGAAATCTGACCATTGGAACACGTGTCAGTTCCTTAGTGACCCAGGGTCATTTTGGACAAATCAGGTCGGGTTGCCTAGTGGCTATAAATAGCCCACCCCCTACACCATAAATTGGTGGCTGCTCAGAGTTTGTGCACGGCTTTTGTCGTTTGAGAGCAACCCACCTCAAAGCATTTGAGAGAGAGAAATCCTTGCGAGGACAAAGCCCAAACACCCAGAGTCAAAGAGTGTTAGGCATCACTGAAGTCTTTCTGTCTGTGTGACCTGAAGACTTATTACACTTGAGGACTGTGAATCCTCCAGCCGGTTAGGCGTCGCGTTCTGAGCATCCAAGAGTCATTGTGGATTGTCGGTGAACGAAATCTGTGAAGGTTTGGAAGTCTCCCTTGAAGACTTACCAGAGTGATTGGGCGAGGACTGGGTGTCCTTAGCTCAAGGGGAATAAGGTGAAGACACGGTCTTCTGAGTTAAATCTCAGCCTCCCTAACCAGACGTACAGTTGTCACAGCAACTGGAACTGGTCCAACAAATCTTGTGTCTTCAACAAGCAACTGGTTCTATCCCTTCCAACCTTACTTCAGGTTGTCTTCATGAAGTCATTGCTTATCTGCTTATCTATTTGACTTCATTGCTTGACTACTATTGTTTATTGGCTTCAGACTGTCTTCCATCCTGATCCTTACTACCTTACTGCTATTAGTCCTGTACTTTCACATCATTATATACTTGACTATGGCTTGTTCAGGGTAGTTTATCTTCCGCTGCATATCAATTAGGTTGTTTCTGTTGTTTTTCTTCGAAACCTACAAGTTTTGAAGACTTTCATAAAAACTGCCTATTCACCCCCCCTCTAGTCGATACTAGCACTTTCACATATAACTATCCCTCAAAATGCAACAAAGAGTCACTCCAAAGTCACTAATAGCGGAGAACAAACGAAGAGATTATTGTAGGTTACGAAACCACCTCGAAGTTATCCTTTCTGATCGATCTATTCAAGAGTCCGTAGTAAAATAACACTAAGCTATTCTTTCCGTTCAATCTATCTTAGAGTTCATACTAGAATAACACCTTAAGATACAAATCAACCAAAACCCTAATGTCACCTAGATACTCAAATGTCACCTCAAGTATCCGTGGGTATGATTATATGATACGCATCACACAATCTCAGATTCATCTATTCAATCAACACAAAGAACTTCAAAGAGTGCCCCAAAGTTTCTATCGGAGAGTCAAGACAAAAACGTGTGCCAACCCCTATGCATAAGTTCACAAGGTCACTGAACCCGCAAGTTGATCACCAAAACATTCCTCAAGTAGAACACGTGAATATCCCATTGTCATCATAGATAAGCACATGCTAGACATACATGAAGTGTTCTCAAATCCTTAAAGACTCAATCCGATAACATAACTTCAAAGGGAAAACTCAATCCATTACAAGAGAGTAGAGGGGGAGAAACATCATAAGATCCAACTATAATAGCAAAGCTCACGGTACATCAAGATCGTGCCAAATCAAGAACACGAGAGAGAGAGAGAGAGAGATCAAACACATAGCTACTGGTACTTACCCTCAGCCCCGAGGGTGAACTACTCCCTCCTCATCATGGAGAGCACCGGGATGGTGAAGATGGCCACCGGTGATGGATCCCCCTCCAGTAGGGTGCCGGAACAGGGTACCGATTGGTTTTTGGTGGCTACAGAGGCTTGTGGCGGTGGAACTACTGATCTCATGGTGCTCCTGGATGTTTTCGGGGTATATGAGTATATATAGGCGAAAGAAGTAGGTCGGTGGAGCCACGAGGGACCCACAAGGGTGGGGGCGCACCTGCCCCCTGGGCGCGCCCTCCTACCTCGTGGCTGCCTTGTTGCTTCCTTGACATCCACTCCAAGTCTCCTGGATTGCGTTTGTTCCAAAAATGATTCTCCCAAAGTTTTCATTCCATTTGGACTCCGTTTGATATTCCTTTTCTACGAAACAATGAAATAGGCAAAAAAACAATTTGCACTGGGCCTCCGGTTAATAGGTTAGTCCCAAAAATAATATAAAAGTGCATAATAAAGCCCATTAAACATCCATAGCAGATAATATAATAGCATGGAACAAACAAAAATTATAGATACGTTGGAGATGTATCATTGCATGACCTCAAAACTGAATTTCACAAGGAGCGTGAAGAAGCTAAAGGCTCTCGAGAACGCATGAAGTCTTATGCTCAGAAATATGTGCAAGCACACAATGAAGCTGAAAATAGGAAAGCTCTTGGGCGTCTTGACATTGATCCAAGAATGGATGCTAAGAAGTATAAGAAGCCTGCTGAAGCTAATCCTGATGCTACAAGGCAGGGACAACCAAGCATTGTCTTCCCTGCCAGCATGACTGGCTCGAAGCCAAAGGTTCCCTCTACTGCTTTTGAGCTCAAGAAGACCAGGTAGGCTGAAGCAGAAGCCAGGAAGAGGAAGCACAAGGATACATCTGATGATGCTCCCTCCAAGAAGAAGTTCAAGACAAAGGGCTCTAAGTCTTCAAGGAAAGAGCGTGCTGCTGCCCCAGAGCCCCTCGTTGTAGAACCCATTTCTGTTACATACCCTGCCTCTGCTAATTGCAAGCGTCGTCTCGTTGTTCATGAGCCTGCTCCCACAGAGGCACCAGAATCTGAAGAAGTTCCAGCTGTTAACCCCAACGCAGCTGAAGACATTGGTCATGAAGACAATGTACTTGATGGTGAAGTCCTTCCTCAGCTCGAGCCCCAATTGGTATCATCGCCTGCTCCTACGAGTAGTGAATACATTAGCATTGGTCATCCATTGACGCCAATTGCTCAATATGACTCATGGGCTGAGTGACAACAAGATGACACCCTAGTTCAAGATCATACACCTCGTACTCCACCAGCTCAAGTCACCTATCTAGTGCTTGATGATGACAATTACATGGAGACCACTCCATTTCCAAAGGCGTCACCAGCATTTCACAGGCTTTGCAAAGCTCTTAGGCCATCTATCTCCATGTCCACCATTCCAGAAGAAGATTCACAATTATCTAGCTCAGTGGCACATCAAGTGTTCCCTGAAGAGAATCCTTCTGTGACTGGTCAAGCGTCTAAAGCTAAAGTTGCTTAAGACATTCCGGCTGCATTAGCCGAAGAAGAAAAAAGAGAAGAAGAAAGATAAGCCACACCCCCTGTCGGTGTCAAAACCGGCGGATCTTGGGAAGGGGTCCCGAACTGTGCGTCTAGGCGGATGGTAACAGGAGACAAGGGACACGATGTTTTTACCCAGGTTCGGGCCCTCTCGATGGAGGTAAAACCCTACTCCTGCTTGATTGATATTGATGATATGGGTAGTACAAGAGTAGATCTACCACGAGATCAAGGAGGCTAAACCCTAGAAACTAGCCTATGGTATGATTGTTGTAATGGTTGTTCGTCCTACGGACTAAAACTCTCCGGTTTATATAGACACCGGAGAGGGCTAGGGTTACACAGAGTCGGTTACAATGGTAGGAGATCTACATATCCGTATTGCCAAGCTTGCCTTCCACGCCAGGGAAAGTCCCATCCGGACATGGGACGAAGTCTTAAATCTTGTATCTTCATAGTCTTTGAGTCCGGCCGATGATGATAGTCCGGCTATCCGGACACCCCCTAGTCCAGGACTCCCTCAGTAGCCCCTGAACCAGGCTTCAATGACGACGAGTCCGGCGCGCATATTGTCTTCGACATTGCAAGGCGGGTTCCTCTTCCAAATAATCCATAGAAGATTGCAAACACCAGGATAGTGTCCGGCTCTGCAAAATAAATTGCACATACCACCGTAGAGAGAATAACATGTAAACAAGTTCAATCTGTTGACGTATTTTGTGGTGTGACGTCACACCACTACCAAGCCTTTACTTGAATCATTTTTATTATACCACCTCAGCGCGTTTAGTGAAGCGGTTTCCTTGGCACGTCTTGTCGAAGCAGGGATCGTGTTCCCCTTATTCCGGGATTCCCATCAATACGGACGTGGGTAACCCAACTGCGCCATTGATTATGGCGCTTGGGAGATAAGCGAGTTTTGTCAGGCCGGTGGGGACGCATAGTCTTCGTCCGCCCATATATAAGGGGATAAGGATCCACCTTTTTTTACCTATGCCTTCTTCCTCCCTTGCTTATCCATCTCCGCGCACTCGAGCTCCAGCGCCCAAGTCCGCACATCTCGCCTCAACCTTCTCCAGCCATGTCCGCAGCGGGAGGCAAGTGGATGGCCTCCTCCATTACGGAGGGGCACATCGAGAAGTTGCGCGGCACCGGATACATGTCCAGCGACATCGCGCACCGGCTGCCCGACGAGGGGCAGCTCATCCCCACCCCCATGCCCCATGAGAGGGTCGTATTCCTTCCCCACTTCCTCCGCGGACTGGGCTTTCCACTCCACCCCTTCGTTCGGGGGCTCATGTATTACTACGGCCTGGACTTCCACGATCTGGCTCCAAACTTCATCCTCAATATCTCGGCGTTCATCATCGTGTGCGAGGCCTTCCTCTGCATCCAGCCCCACTTCGGCTTGTGGCTAAAGACCTTCAATGTCAAGCCGAAGGTTGTGGAGGGCAGCCAAGCAGAGTGCGGAGGTGCCATGGTGGGCAAAATGCCCAACGTCACCTGGCTCGAGGGCGCCTTCATGGAGTCCATCAAAGGGTGGCAATTGGGGTGGTTCTACATCACCGAGCCGCGTGACCCTAAATGGGCAGCGGCCCCTGAATTCAGATCTGGCATCCCCATGCAACTCACCTCCTGGAAAGAGAAGGGCTTGCTTTGGGGTAGTTCGGAGGAGCTGACCAGACTCCAGTCCTGTCTCCATACCCTGGTGAACAAGAAGCTCAATCTTGTCAACGTGATCCAGGTCATGCTCGTCCGCCGGATTCTCCCCTGCCAGCAACGGGGCTTCAATTGTGGGAGTTTGATCCGGCACAGCACCAGACTTTGAGTGGCCTCTTCGACACCACGTACAAAGAGGCCTGGAGGGTGCTGTTCAAGGGCGCCGAAGCCCCCGCATCCTCTACCGAAGATCGCGGATTCAGCTCGCAGCGTCCAGCTGGCGAGGTAAGCAACATTGTCCTTTAGGGGACATTCGTTTTTCATAGTTTGACTCTATGCGGGATCTAAACCCCCAATGCTTTTAACAGGACTGGCAGAAGACGTCCGGACAGGTTAACTATCCGGCTCCCCTTCCAAAAGACCCACCGGACGCCCGTTTATTAGGGCTGCTGGTCCCGGCACTTTACGTGGTGCCGGAGAAGAAGGCCAAGAAGAAGGCCACGGGGACCCGAAGGAGTTCCCGACGCCTGGTGGTATCGGACTCATCGTCCGATGACTCCGAGGCGGACTCCTCCCCTGAAGACAAGGAGGATAAAGAGGCCCCTCCCCAAGGGGGGAGAGAAGAAGAGGAAGGCTTCCCCAGCGAGGGAGGCTGAAGGGTCGAAGAAGGGAAGGACCCTTCCTCCGGACTGCTCCGCCAACGCCGGCGACGGCGACGAGGAGTGGCCCTCAAGGGCCAAGCCCCTGGCAAGATCGTAAGTATCCGGATTCCTGAATGATTTATAATTTTTCTTTCTGCCACGCGGTGTCTTTCTAATGCCGCATACAACCTGTAGTTCGACCAAGGACGATCTTCCCGCTTCGTCGAGCGGGTCCTTGGGCACGTCGGATATGGATTCCCTTCCGACCGCCTCCACTCCTCGTGACGCTGACGACGCCGAGGTGGGATCCCAAGAGGGGACCCATCAGGAGGAGGAGGCTCCGGAGGTGCCGCAAGGCAACCTCCCGGACTTCGCACCGGACTCTGCACCGGAACCTGTAGTGGTTCCGGAGTCCGGTAGGCGGCCCCTTCGTAAGAAGGGCAAGACTGTGACACCGGCGGCCTCCGTCCAACCGGAGGCGCCGGATAACTTGCTGGAGGCGCTCAACGGCTCTTCCAGCAAAGAAGAACACCGCACTGTCATGAGTGCGATGATTCAGAAGGTTCAGCTCGCCAAGAGCGGGCTGACCGAAGCCTGCAGCAGCCTTCTAACAGGCTTTGAGGTAAGAATTTTAAGACATGTAATATAATACCGCATAGACAGTAGCCCCTGATGCTCGGTTCGGTGTTCGGAAAGAAAAACCGGACTGAGGATCTTGAAAAGATATACGCAGGAGTTCTAAAAAATATGTCAATATGGGATTGCAGGCTGCGCTGCTGACCTCTGCCGCACTGACTGCGGAGGTCGATGCTTTGAAGCAGAACCTCGAGCGGTCCGAGAGCAAGCTCGGCCGTGCCAAGAAGCGGCTCGAGGACAAGGAAGGTGAGTAAGACCGTATTAAATTTGTACCTTACAGAAAAGGATTTTGCTTGCAAGAGAAATAACAAGGATAACGTGGGTACTCCAGGGGCCACGAACGAGGTGGCGACCCTGAAGGAGGCCGTGTCCGCGGCCGAACGCAATGCAGCCACGGAACGAGCCGAGCGAGAGAAGCAGGAGGCGCGGGTGGCGGAGGTGCAGCAAGAGCTCTAAGCTCTCGTGGAAAAACATGAGAGTTTGGAGCGCGACTCAAAGACTCGAGAGTCTGAGCTTGCATCGGCTCTTGAGAGTGCCAAAGCCGCTAAGGCCGAAGCCCACAAGGCCCTCCAGGAAATCAAGGCGGTGAAGAAAATAGCGGCGGGTAAGGCATTTTTCATGCAAAGAAAGCATGTGAATGTGAATTACCTATTACTTACCCGAATTCGGAGCTCTCCAGGAGCGTTCGCAGATCTGCCCCGCAGCGTGTCCGATGCTGCCGCATTCTATCGGGCCGAGGAGGGGAGCTCGACGGAGAAGGTCTTTTGGTCTCAGTATGCTGAGGCCGGACATCTGGTGCCCCTTAGCGACCAGCTGAAGCAGTTGGTCGAGCTCCACAAGGTAGCCGAACAGGCCATGAAGGGCCTCATAGTTCGGCTGTGGCCCAAGGAGGCCATGCCTGGGAGCTACTTCGGCCTGGTGCGGCGGCTGGTGGATGCGTGTCCCTGGGTGGAAGTCGTCAAGCACTCCGCCTGTATTGAAGGTGCCCGTCGGGCCCTTGCCCGTGCAAAAGTGCACTTGGGCAGGATGGACGCTAAGAAGCTTCTAACGGACGCGCCGCCGGCGGGCAAGGAGTATCGCACGCCCGAAATGTAATTATAAGAGTGTCCTGAAGGGTGCCCGCATGATTGTGGATGAGTGCTCCAAAGATGTAATATTTGAGTAGAATCGCATTATGTTATCCTGTGCGCTGAAAACTGTGTTCATATGCGCTAAGCAACGCTTATTAATTTAAAATATTACCTTCTGTGCGGCCGTTTATCAAATCTGAGAGATGGCAAGTCGTTGGCTTCAGCCCCCATGCCACGAGTGCTGGGGTGTTCGGGATAAACTTGAGCGCTCTTGTTCCCATTGTTGGGTCCATCTAGGGAGGCGCTCAACACAACGAACGAGGCAGCCGGACTTATAATGCTTGAACACTCTCACTTAGCCATAGAATTCTATAATTTTAAATTTCGGCGAAGCCCCTAGTGTTCGGAAGACCGAGTTCGGGGCGCTATCCACGCCTGGGCCGGACAAGGCCGGTTCCTCGCTCTAAGCGGCATAAGTCTTTAGGGACTCGAAAAGACCTCTGGAACAGCGACCAGCTCTCGGCTTATCATGACGGTCAGTTTTAGCTTTCTCCACTGAGGCGCTCACCCAGCTCAACCGGGGCGCAATCGCAGTGGTTCTCCCAGTGCTACCTTAGCCGATAAAACGGAACGTAAGGTACCAAAACATGGGAGCCGGGCAAACCCAACTATTGACCCAAGACATGATTGGGAGCTGATGCATATAATGCTATAAGTTCGGGGTGCCGCACTTGTGAAAGTGTTCGGACTTATCACACCATAATGCGGGGAACTTAAGCCCCTGGTGTATTCGGCCGTACCAAAGTGTACGGATGCAAGATGTCATAAATGAACATATATATAAGAAAGAAATGCAATTATAAGTGAAAAGAGATGCATTGTTTATTCAAGGAATTCTGCGATGAATGCAGAACGATACAAATAGTGCGGTAAGCAAGGGGTAAGACTATTAAACATGTCCCCCTCCAGGGGTAGGCTGCGGAATGGTGTATGAAAACAGATTTAATGCTCGTAATGGAGACCACCTGGATACTCGCCGTAGCCCTTCTTCTCCCCTGGCTGTTGCATCGTGTGTTCGGCAGGTCTACTGCCGGACAGGGCCTCTGGTGAATGGAGTCCTATGCGTAAGAAAAAATAAAAAATAAAAAGAGTCACACACCTGGGAGCCCCTAGTGTGGTTAAGCCGCATTCTGGGCCTGTGGTGGCCGTGCCCCTCCCCCTATGCCCATGGTATCTCCAGAGCGTAATGATGTATGCAAAGGACCAGTCTTGCAATTTGGAAGGGGCTGGGGTTGGGGCCGCATTGCTACGCGTGCGCGGAACGTGCCAGGTGGTCTTGTTGTAGGTTACTCCGGGCGCGTTTGGTCGTGTCCGGTCGCTTAGCGGCCGGACTCGAAAATTGCCTTAAGAGGCTGCTCTATACTTCTGCCGCGAGAGCCGCTGTGTGTTCCTCCGTTCGGAGGGAGCGTTCAGTGTTTCCGTTGACCGTGATGACTCCTCGAGGGCCTAGCATCTTGAGCTTGAGGTATGCGTAGTGCGGCACCGCGTTGAACTTTGCAAACGTGGTTCGTCCGAGCAGAGCATGATAGCCGCTGCGGAACGGGACTATATCGAAGATTAACTCCTCGCTTCGGAAGTTATCCGGGGATCCGAAGACCACTTCCAGTGTAATCGAGCCTGTACAATTGGCCTCTACACCTGGTATGACGCCTTTGAAGGACGTCTTTGTGGGTTTAATCCTTGAGGGGTCTATGCCCATCTTGCGCACTGTATCCTGATAAAGCAGGTTCAGGCTGCTGCCGCCATCCATCAGGACTCTAGTGAGGTGAAATCCATCGATGATTGGGTCTAAAACCAATGCGGCGAATCCGCCATGGCGGATACTGGTGGGGTGGTCCCTTCGATCAAAAGTGATCGGGCAGGAGGACCATGGGTTGAACTTTGGGGCGACTGGCTCCATCGCGTATACGTCCCTGAGTGCACGCTTCCGCTCCCTCTTGGGTATGTGAGTTGCGTATATCATGTTCACCGTCCGCACTTGTGGGGGGAAACCTTTCTGTCCTCTATTGTTCGGCGGCCGGGTCTCTTCTTCGTCATCGCTATGCAGCCCCTTGTCATTGTTTTCGGTAATTAACTTGCCTGCCTGCTTAAATACCCAACAATCCCTGTTGGTGTGATTAGCTGGCTTTTCAGGGGTGCCATGTATCTGGCAAGAGCGGTCGAGTATTCGGTCCAAATTGGACGGGCCCGGAGTAGTTCTTTTGAATGGCTTTTTCTACTGACGGGGTTTAGAGCCTCTGAATCCGGCGTTGACTGCCGTATCCTAAGTGTTATCGCCGTTAACGCGGCGTTTGTTTTTGTTTCGATGAGGCTTGCCATTGCGGTCCTTGGTATCCGGACTGCCAGAATTTTTGCTGAGGTTGTTACTGCGGGCTAGCCAGCTGTCCTCTCCCGCGTAGAAGCGGGTCATGAGTGATGTGAGGGCGGCCATGGATTTCGGCTTTTCCTATCCTAGGTGCCGGGCCAGCCACTCGTCGCAGATGTTATGTTTGAAGGCTGCAAGGGCCTCTGCATCCGGACAGTCGACGATTTGATTTTTCTTTGTTAAGAACCGTGTCCAGAACTGTCTAACTGATTCGTCTGGCTGCTGAATTATGTGGCTTAGGTCATCGGCGTCTGGTGGTCGCACATATGTGCCCCGGAAGTTGTCAAGGAATGCGGCTTCCAGGTCCTCCCAGCACCCAATTGACTCTGCTGGCAAGATGTTAAGCCAATGCCGAGCTGGTCCTTTAAGCTTGAGTGGGAGATATTTGATGGCGTGAAGATCGTCACCGCGGGCCATGTGGATATGAAGGAGATAGTCTTCGATCCAAACCGCGGGGTCTGTTATGCCATCGTAAGATTCAATGTTCACGGGTTTAAACCCTTCAGGGATTTGATGATCCATTACTTCATCTGTGAAGCATAGTGGGTGTGCGGCGCCTCTATATTGGGCTATATCACGACGTAGCTCAAGCGAGCTTTGTCTATTGTGTTCGGCCCGGCCGGAGTTGCTGTATCCAGCGCGACAGTATTCGTCGCGCATCGTGGGGCGCCCGCGTGATCCGTAGATCGATCTTGATTGTCTTGCCTTGTCCTCCAATATGTCTCGCAAGTCCGGCGCATTCCCCCGTGGCTTCGTACTTTTCGAGCGGTGCTGGGGTACGGTTCTGGTGGAGGGCCTAGAGGCCTCTCTGTCGCGGCCACGAGGTGGTCGGTCTGCCGTATTGTGCGCTGGTGATGAAGGTCTATATGCTTCCTCCTCTAATCGGGGGAGCAACTTGCGTTTAGGGTAGCTTTTGGAGGGGCGTTTGAGTTCATGCTCTTCGGCCGCGAGGACTTCAGTCCATCTGTCGGCTAGCAGATCTTGATCACCTCTAAGCTGTTGCTGCTTTTTCTTTAGGCTGTTCGCCGTGGCCATTAGCCTGCATTTAAAACGCTCTTGTTCGACGGGATCCTCGGGCACGACAAATTCGTCGTCGTTGAGGCTTGCCTCGTCTCCGGAGGGAGGCATGTAATTATCGTCCTCTACCTCTTCGCCTGCCGCTCTCTCGTGGGGGCTGGCTTCTCCGTCCTCATATGCTGAATCCTGCTAGAGGGGGTTGTCTTCGGCACTCTCTGGGGTGTTATTATCTCCGGTGCCGGAATCTCCATTCTTGCTGTGGCGGGATTTAGAGCGGTGCCGCTGACGCCGGCGCTTGGGCTGTTTCTTGGAGGAATCTGCCTCCGCTGCTTCTTCGCCATTCCCATCCTTTGGGATGTCCACCATGTATATGTCGTATGACGAGGTGGTCTTCCAGTGCCCCGTAGGCACTGGTTCTTGGTCGTCTCCGGCATCGTCGTCCATACCGTTGATGTCTTCGGAGTCGTAGTCTAGCATGTCGGTTAGATCGTCGACAGTGGCTACAAAGTGGGTGGTGGGTGGGCTTTGAATTTCTTCGTCGTCCGCATCCCAATCGTCCTGACCGCGGTTCGGCCAGGGCTCTCCTGACAACGAGAGATACTTTAGCGAATTTAGAATATCGCCAAAAGGCGAGTGCTGAAAGATGTCCGCGGCGGTGAACTCCATGATCGGCGCCCAGTCGGATTCGATTGGTAGGGGCGCAGGAGGTTCGGAGTCCGGCAAGGAGTCCGGCACCTCGGAGTCACGAGCTTCACAAGGGACAAGGTTGGTATTCGGCTCCATCGCCGTAGGAGTTGGAGCCCCCGAGGCGGTGTCTAGCCACCCATCCTCGATCTGCACGATCGGCTCCGAATTATATGTCGGAGCGGACTCATGTGCGGCCTCCAGGGCACTGTCCGGCAGCAGAGCTAAATCATGCCCATCGTGACAGTGCGGCGCGCTTGGCTGTGGCTCGGATCCATCGAAGATTAAGTGTAATGCCCCGAGACCGACGCTCCAGAAGACTTCCAGCTATTCCGAGTTTCGCCGTGTGTTTTATTTGCTTGTTGCATTGCATCATGTCATCTTTTGCATTGCATCATGTCATCATGCAACCCTTTTAAAACTCAACTAAATAAATCGTATGGATTTTTTCGATCCACTTAAATCGAGGGAAGGATGACTTCTCTTTATAACATACCCTCCCGATATTTATGGAGCTATATTAAATATTCCACTATTTTGGAATCACCCGCAAACACACTTGCAAAATGATTTCGTTCCTTTTCTGCTTCAAGTTTGGTCTCCAACCTTGCCAATATTTATTTCATCATTTTTCCGGAGCTTCCCCAAAAATCACAACATTTTTGGACCTTCCTTTTACCTAGTCCTAGTTCAAACCTATTGAATTAAATTCAAATGATTTTGAATTTAATCTTGCAATCTTGCTCACTTCTATTTTCTTGGGACTAGCGCATTTTTGTGAGTCCAAGAATATTATTTGCATGTGCTAATTCTTTGCCTATCCTTCTCTTTCTTTTCTTTCTCCTTTTCTGTTTTGTTTTAAATGGGAAAATGAGAGAGAGAAGAGAGAGTGCAGCCTGTAGCCCAGCCGGCCTCTAAGCCCAAGGCCCAGCCGCCCCCACCTTTCCCCGTAACCCTAGCCCGAACCACTCTCCCTCCCATCGATCCCCATCTCTTCCTCTGGCCGCCGCACTCATCTCTCTCCCTCGATCCCCCTCCTCTTTTCTTCCTCGTCGCGCCGAACCAGGGAGACGCCGCCCCCGCGCCCTGTCTTCCTCCTCGCCCTGCGCGCCCGACGCCGCCCCGCGTCCTCAACTCCGGCGGCCACGTGCCCCTCCTCGACCTCGCCGCCGACAGCAGCAGCTGCTACACCCTCATGCCGAGCGCCGCGGCCTCGCCTCCCTCCTCCTCGATCGGGCCCTGCCCCATCCTCTCCGCCGCGCCCCTTCCCCTCGTCGCCTTCTCCCTCCGCTGCGCGCGAGGCCGTCCATCCTCGTCGCCCCGCTGCATCGCCTGACGCCGCCCCGCATCTCGCCTCCTCCGTTAGCTTTCCCTGCTTCGAGCAGCAGCTCGGGAACGAGCAACCCCGCCGGCCTGCCAGGCCACCGGGGCTCCCTCCGCCGTCGAGCAGCCCAGCAGATGAGCCCCGCGCCATCCTTCCCTCCCTGCGCCAAGTCCGGCCGCCGTTCCGCCATGCTCTGAGTCGCCCCTCCGTCATCCGCTTCCGGCGCCTCCAACCCTCCTCTGCATCGTCTCCCCGTCACCATGGCCCGACGCCCACGCCTCTGCTGCTTCATTGCCCTCCTGCGCCTCCCGTGAACCCGCCTGCCTCCTTGACCTCCAGGCCACCCCGTCGCGCCCTTCTCCTTGCTGAGGCAGCCACCGGCGCCCCAAGCGCCTGCCCTGCCATGGCCTCTGCCTCTTTTGGCCGACCCGTTGTTGCCGTGGGTTTTCATCAAGTTCGGCTACAGCACAAAGATACGTGCAACTACGTGGATTCGCCGAGTACGACTACTCATGGGACCCTTCAAGTTCATCTACGGGAGCCCGAACGACTACTTCCACTACGCCCGAATACCGTGGATGCGACAAGTTCCTCTCCGGACATGTACGACTACCGTTGCCAAGATCGCGAGTACCTCTACCGTCGCCGTGAACAACTACTTCCCTCGACGACTCGAACCGCTCCGAAAACGCACGCTTCGAAGGTATAACCCCGAGACGCCGTCCGTGGACCTAATGCATGTGTTGAATGAGATGCTTCGTTTGCTCCATGATCGAATCGTCCTTGCGATGCCCCTCTTTTGCCGTGCCACCGTCCCGTGGGAACCCGGAAGCCGGGATCACCCCACCATCTTGCATGACTTGTTCACGCCTCCTTTTGCACCGGTATCTCCGTGAGCTACCGGAACTGATATGTTGCCGTGGCATCATTTTCCGTTTCATCGCCGTGGCACCCTTTTTGTTCCGCCATGGTGACTAATGCTTCTTATCATGCTCATGTCAACATTTTCATAAAATTGCATAAAACTTGTATATGTCATCCGCATCATGATAACAACATTTAAAATGTTTAAACTTGTTGTTGCATTAAATTGCTAAATGCATATGGGGATTTACCGGATTTGTTGTTTTTATATCCGGCCCCATTTAAATTGTTTAGATGGTATAGTTTATATTATGCTTCACCTCTTGCCATGTTTAACAACAGTTAATATTGTTGGGTAGCTTAAACGAGAGATAACTAAATAATTGATGTGGTGTTCCGTCAACATGCACCTCGTTGCATATTGAGCTCCACTTAACTTGTAGTATTGTTTGTTGCACTTTGCCATGCCATGCCTCATTAAACCGGACATGCATCATACTTGTTTGTGCATCATGACTTGTTTATGCTTGTGTGTTTACTATGTTGTTTGTTTCTTTCCGGGTTGCTTCTCTCGTTAGCTTCGGTTTCGTTCCGGAGTTGTGAGGATTTGTTCGTCTACGACCGTTTGTCTTCTTCTTGGATTCGTTCTTCTTCCTTGCGGGATCTCAGGCAAGATGATCATACCCTCGAAATCACTACTATCTTTGCTATGCTAGTTTGCTCGCTCTTGCTATGCCAATGCTATGATGCCTACCATTTGCTTGTCAGCCTCCCAAATTGCCATGTCAAACCTCTAACCCACCATGTCCTAGCAAACCGTTGATTGGCTATGTTACCGCTTTGCTCAGCCCCTCTTATAGCATTGTTAGTTGCAGGTGAAGATTGAAGTTTGTTCCTTGTTGGAACATGGAGATGTTGTTCCTTGTTGGAACATGTTTACTTGTTGGGATATCACAATATATCTTATTTAATTAATGCATCTATATACTTGGTAAAGGGTGGAAGGCTCGGCCTTATGCCTGGTGTTTTGTTCCACTCTCGCCGCCCTAGTTTCCGTCATATCGGTGTTATGTTCCCGGATTTTGCGTTCCTTACACGGTTGGGCTATAATGGGAACCCCTTGATAGTTCGCCTTAAGTAAAGCTTCTCCAGCAATGCCCAACATTGGTTTTACCATTTGCCACCTAGCCTTTTCTTTCCCTTGGGTTCTGCAGACTCAAGGGTCATCATTTTTTTAACCCCCCCGGGCCAGTGCTCCTCTGAGTGTTGGTCCGAACTAGAGCCCTGTGCAGCGCCCCCTCGGGGAAACTCGAGGTTTTGTTTTAGTTGTACGGATTGCTCATCTGAGTGTGCCCTGAGAAAGAGATATGTGCAGCTCCTATCGGGATTTGTCGGCACATTCGGGCGGTGTTGCTGGTTTAGTTTTACCCTGTCGAAATGTCTTGTTGTACCGGGATACCGAGTCTGATCGGAACGTCTCGGGTGGAGGTCTATTCCTTCGTTGACCGTGAGAGCTTGTCATGGGCTAAGTTGGGACACCCCTGCAGGGATTTGAACTTTCGAAAGCCGTGCCCGCGGTTATGGGCAGATGGGAATTTGTTAACGTCCGGTTGTAGAAAACCCGAAGTTGACCTTAATTAAAATACATCAACTGTGTGTGTAACCGTGATGGTCTCTTCTCGGCGGAGTCCGGGAAGTGAACACGGTGTTGGAGTTATGTTTGACATAAGTAGTTTCAGGATCACTTCTTGATCATAGTTTATCGACCGTGCTTTGCCTTCTCTTCTCGCTCTCATTTGCGTATGTTAGCCACCATATATGCTAGTCGCTTGCTGCAGCTCCACCTTATTACTCCATCCTTCCTATAAGCTTAAATAGTCTTGATCTCGCGGGTGCGAGATTGCTGAGTCCCCGTGGCTCACAGATACTTCCAAAACCAGTTTGCAGGTGCCTATGTTACCGAGCAGGTGACGCAACCAAGCTCAAGGAGGAGCTCGATGAAGATCTTGCCCTTTGTGTTGTTTCGTTCTAGTTGATCAGTAGTGGAGCCCAGTTGGGGTCGATCGGGGACCTTTGTCGCATTTGGGGTTCTTCTTTTATTTTGGTTCCGTAGTCGGACCTTGATTGTATCTGGATGATGTAATGCTTTATTCATGTAATTGTGTGAAGTGGCGATTGTAAGCCAACTATGTATCTCATTCCCTTATGTATTACATGGGTTGTGTGAAGATTACCTCACTTGCGACATTGCTTTCAATGCGGTTATGCCTCTAAGTTGTTCTTCGACACGTGGGAGATATAACCGCATCGAGGGCGTTACAAGTTGGTAATCAGAGCCTTCCCCGACCTTAGGAGCCCCACTGCTTGATCGTTTTTAGCGGCCGAGTTGTGTCTAGAAAAATGTTTTGAGTCATTTAGGATTATATATATCGGAGAGTTAGGAATTCTTTTTACTCCCCAGTCTCGTCATCGCTCTGGTAAGGCATCCTGACGTAGAGTTTTGACTCTTCTCTTCTCAAATTTCACTAAATTTTGTTTTAGGATCACGCGGGTATCTTGGAATCGTTTCGATGGTTTTATGATGAGAACATTGTCTTGGTGCCTCCTGTCAGGGGTTTAGTGGAAGTGTCCCGGGGAGTTGAGCTCTGAGGTGTTGTCGTCATAATTTTATCGTTGCAGTTCTGGAATACCTGAGTTTAGTACGCCGACATCGAAAATCTCTTTTATGCAGTTGTTGGTGAGATAACCCCGATAACCCAGTACTGAGGTGAGTACGGGAGTATTGCCATGACTTGTATAACGGATGCTTTTCGAAGGTTGAGGTAGACGATTTCCGAAGGTTTCTTGGTTATGTGTTGAAGGATGGATACAGCTGGATGTAGGATTTGTTAGTTTTGGGTGAGATATTATGCTTCCCCTGTATCCCCAACACCTGATTGCATAACCGGAAAATTTCGGGAGTTTCATAGGTGGGAATTCAAGTAGCTCTTAGGATATCTTTCCGACGGATGTATGATATGAAATTGGGGTTCGACGTCTAGTGGTCCGCCTATTCACGGTCGATTTTACAGTGGTCTCGTTGTGTCTTAAAGAACCCTTGGCTATGCTGGTTCGGGGACGCTTCGTATGTCATGTGCACTGCCTTGTACATGATGGTGCTGTACACTCGAGCCCGTGTAGGCCCCACCACGAAAACTTCGGACGAAATCTCTATCATATGTTTGTTCTGGCTTATTTTGCAAGCCAATCCTTTGTTTTTGTTTTGAGTTGTGGTATTCGAGTTGCTTCAATGTCAAGTGTTGATTCCATACCTTTCCGAAATGGTGTTCTCATACTCCGATGTGAATACCAATCCTTCTCGACAATCGAGATTGTCATGTCAATCCTTTTCAACCGGCGTGTTTCTCTTCAAGTGGATCCGATCACTTCAACATCAACAAGACCAATTATCATTTCTTCTCAACGGTGTTTGTTTCATCCGTCTCCAAGTTGCCTTTGTTTTTTTTCCCGCCCACCCACCCTTTTTCCTCAAGGACTAAGATTTCTTCTTCAAGTATCCATTTTATTGATGGGAAGTTTCTCCATTCTTTTCCGTCAATGTTCTTATCCGGTGATTCTCATGAAGGTTCTAATGGAGCTTCAAGTTCGTCATTCCTCGTTCTTTTCTTCTCCGGTGGATTTAATTCAAGCTTTGGTATTAAGCATACTCCTTTTCTTTTTTTTTTCCAATGCTTTTCTTATGCCGGTGCACCTCTTAATCATCCATCTCTCGCTATTAAATGGTTCCGGAGTGCTCAAGATATCTCGAAGATTCGTGTTTCCACTCTACTTTCGTTCAAGTTCTTTCGAGGATGTTCCCTCATTCAAGCCATTTAACTCAACCGGTGCAGCCTCTCTTTTAAATCGTTCAACGGTGTTTTCTTTTGAGTGGGCCCTAACCCACAGGTCTTTTCCCAGGATCTTACCTGACTCTTCTATTTTCCCAGAGCTATCCTAAATTCTTCTCCAAGTTTGACGTAAGAATGAGTTATCATTAGTCAAATGCTTTTCTCCAAGATCTTTCAAATTCTTTTCATAGTTGGCTCAACCTCTTCGCTTTTGATTCTTCCGGTGTGCCTCAATAATTCTTGGTGGTGTTTCTCGTTGTCATTCTCATCATTTGAAGACCGAAGAAGAGTTTCTCTTTAATTTTGCTCTATTCTCTTCAAGATTCATGGTGCTAGCTTGTTGCCATCCTCTCATAATTGTTTTCGATTGTGAGAATCTTTTTCACCCATCAGGAGATATTCAAGAGTCTTCTCAGTTTGTCATCCGGAGTCCATCAATTCAGGTTTATTCATTCTCAGCCGTCGGTTATCATTCTCCTATCTTGCCGGTGCATCTATCGAATATCCTCTAATCAGTTCTTGATCTCTTTGTTCTCATGTATCTAGTTTGTCTCAAGCACCTTCGTTCATTTGCTAATTCTTACCGGTGATGCACCCCTACTTCGATCATTTTCAATTCTTACGGTGGTTCTTTCAAGATTTCTCTTCCTTGTTCATCATATCAATTCATTTGTAGTTCCAATCCTACCGGTGGTTCGTTGAAGACCTTCTCAAGTTTACGCTATATCTCTTTTAATCCTTTCTACGAGAATAAGTAGTATGCCAAATCCGTTGATTGTCATCAATTTAATTGGTGAAGGATAAGCATAACATAATTCTTATTCTTGTTCATCCAAGTGATTAATTCTTTATTCCGGAGGCCCTTAAAATTCTCGGTTTCATTTGTTTCATCTTCTCTTTTTCCCGGAGTTCCAAGCTCTAATTATCACGGACATCCATCTAAATCATTGCAAGGATTCACCTTGTGTTTTCAATTTCTCTTTCTTTTCATTCCTTTTGTTTACGGAGTTCTTCATGGAGGTTCTACATGATGGTTCATCAAGGATTTAATTCCCTTATCAAAGTTTTCATCGAGATTCTTTCCTAAGGAGCTCAAGCTTTCTTCATATGGTAATCCGGAGTGCAATTCTTTCTACCATATTTTGGAGGTGGTATTATGTCATTCTTGATAATTTGAGTTCATGTTCCATGATTCACATGTTGTTAAGAATGAGTTATTTTTAAATCCATCAACCTCGTTGTTGGAGTTATCTTGTGTCATATTTCACCTAAAAGCCTTCCATTGGGAATGTTGCTATTTGTGGTGCTTGCCAATGATCCAAGTTATCTCTTTATCATCTTGGTGGAAGAAGTTTTCATATCTTCGTTGATCTCAAGCAAGCAATTATTTCCGTTAGTGGCCGGTTGTCACCTCATAATTTTGAGATGTTTTCCATAAGCCCACTACAAGCTTGTGCTTTTCGTTGTTGATTTTCCAACAACTCCGTTCAATTCTTCTTTGCAAGGATGCTTTCCAAACTCATTTGTGGCAGAAGTTGGCATTTTCTTCTCCATTCTGTTATTCCAATGATATATCTTCTATTATTTCTTTCGGAGGCATTGTGACGTTGCTCTTTTCACTCACCATCTCGATTCGTGAGGATCGTGTTCTTTTCTTGCTTATCCATTTAACCGGAGTGTCGTGTTTTCATTCGAGTTCTCTAATCTTATCAAGTTTTCCCTCCTTCCTCGAATGGAGAGCTGTCTGAAATCCTTCTTACCCATTGTGCCATTCTTTCAATAGTTCCGGAGGCAGTGTGTTATTGATTTCATCAAGTAACATCCCATCTTCTCAAGTTCATGTTCTATTCCTTCCATGTTCAACCGGAGTGGTTTCGAATTCTATCTTGTCCATTAATATCTTGATTCATGTCTTTGCAACCTTCAAGTTCTCGTAATGTTCCTTGTTCCTCTTTCTAACGGATTGTTTGCAATCTCGTTAATCTCCTTTGTATTCTTTCTTTCAATTTGTTCAACCTCTCAAGGTTCTTTGGTTTCACTCATTGGTCAAAGAAGCAACTTAGTTTTACCTCTTCTCTTCCTCTTTCATTTCTCTCCGGTGCCATCCTAGATCTCGGGACGAGATCCTCTTGTAGTGGTGGAGTGTTGTAACGCCCCGAGACCGACGCTCCAGAAGACTTCCAGCTATTCTGAGTTTCGCCGTGTGTTTTATTTGCTTGTTGCATTGCATCATGTCATCTTTTGCATTGCATCATGTCATCATGCAACCCTTTTAAAACTCAACTAAATAAATCGTATGGATTTTTTCGATCCATTTAAATCGAGGGAAGGATGACTTCTCTTTATAACATACCCTCCCGATATTTAGGGAGCTATATTAAATATTCCACTATTTCGGAATCACCCGCAAACACACTTGCAAAATGATTTCGTTCCTTTTCTGCTTCAAGTTTGGTCTCCAACCTTGCCAATATTTATTTCATCATTTTTCCGGAGCTTCCCCAAAAATCACAACATTTTTGGACCTTCCTTTTACCTAGTCCTAGTTCAAACCTATTGAATTAAATTCAAATGATTTTGAATTTAATCTTGCAATCTTGCTCACTTCTATTTTCTTGGGACTAGCGCATTTTTGTGAGTCCAAGAATATTATTTGCATGTGCTAATTCTTTGCCTATCATTCTCTTGCTTTTCTTTCTCCTTTTCTGTTTTGTTTTAAATGGGAAAATGAGAGAGAGAAGAGAGAGTGCAGCCTGTAGCCCAGCCGGCCTCTAAGCCCAAGGCCCAGCCGCCCCCACCTTTCCCCGTAACCCTAGCCCGAACCACTCTCCCTCCCATCGATCCCCATCTCTTCCTCTGGCCGCCGCACTCATCTCTCTCCCTCAATCCCCCTCCTCTTTTCTTCCTCGTCGCGCCGAACCAGGGAGACGCCGCCCCCGCGCCCTGTCTTCCTCCTCGCCCTGCGCACCCGACGCCGCCCCGCGTCCTCAACTCCGGCGGCCACGTGCCCCTCCTCGACCTCGCCGCCGACAGCAGCAGCTGCTGCACCCTCGTGCCGAGCGCCGCGGCCTCGCCTCCCTCCTCCTCGATCGGGCCCTGCCCCATCCTCTCCGCCGCGCCCCTTCCCCTCGTCGCCTTCTCCCTCCGCTGCGCGCGAGGCCGTCCATCCTCGTCGCCCCGCTGCATCGCCTGACGCCGCCCCGCGTCTCGCCTCCTCCGTCAGCTTTCCCTGCTTCGAGCAGCAGCTCGGGAACGAGCAACCCCGCCGGCCTGCCAGGCCACCGGGGCTCCCTCCGCCGTTGAGCAGCCCAGCAAATGAGCCCCGCGCCATCCTTCCCTCCCTGCGCCAAGTCCGGCCGCCGTGCCGCCATGCTCTGTGTCGCCCCTCCGTCATCCGCTTCCGGCGCCTCCGACCCTCCTCTGCATCGTCTCCCCGTCACCATGGCCCGACGCCCACGCCTCTGCTGCTTCGTTGCCCTCCTGCGCCTCCCGTGAACCCGCCTGCCTCCTTGACCTCCAGGCCACCCCGTCGCGCCCTTCTCCTTGCTGAGGCAGCCACCGGCGCCCCAAGCGCCTGCCCTGCCATGGCCTCTGCCTCTTTTGGCCGACCCGTTGTTGCCGTGGGTTTTCATCAAGTTCGGCTACAGCACAAAGATACGTGCAACTACGTGGATTCGCCGAGTACGACTACTCATGGGACCCGTCAAGTTCATCTACGGGAGCCCGAACGACTACTTCCACTACGCCCGAATACCGTGGATGCGACAAGTTCCTCTCCGGACATGTACGACTACCGTTGCCAAGATCACGAGTACCTCTACCGTCGCCGTGAACAACTACTTCCCTCGACGACTCGAACCGCTCCGAAAACACACGCTTCGAAGGTATAACCCCGAGACGCCGTCCGTGGACCTAATGCATGTGTTGAATGAGATGCTTCGTTTGCTCCATGATCGAATCGTCCTTGCGATGCCCCTCTTTTGCCGTGCCACCGTCCCGTGGGAACCCGGAAGCCGGGATCACCCCACCATCTTGCATGACTTGTTCACGCCTCCTTTTGCACCGGTATCTCCGTGAGCTACCGGAACTGATATGTTGCCGTGGCATCATTTTCCGTTTCATCGCCGTGGCACCCTTTTTGTTCCGCCATGGTGACTAATGCTTCTTATCATGCTCATGTCAACATTTTCATAAAATTGCATAAAACTTGTATATGTCATCTGCATCATGATAACAACATTTAAAATGTTTAAACTTGTTGTTGCATTAAATTGCTAAATGCATATGGGGATTTACCGGATTTGTTGTTTTTATATCCGGCCCCATTTAAATTGTTTAGATGGTATAGTTTATATTATGCTTCACCTCTTGCCATGTTTAACAACAGTTAATATTGTTGGGTAGCTTAAACGAGAGATAACTAAATAATTGATGTGGTGTTCCGTCAACATGCACCTCGTTGCATATTGAGCTCCACTTAACTTGTAGTATTGTTTGTTGCACTTTGCCATGCCATGCCTCATTAAACCGGACATGCATCATACTTGTTTGTGCATCATGACTTGTTTATGCTTGTGTGTTTACTATGTTGTTTGTTTCTTTCTGGGTTGCTTCTCTCATTAGCTTCGGTTTCGTTCCGGAGTTGTGAGGATTTGTTCGTCTACGACCGTTTGTCTTCTTCTTGGATTCGTTCTTCTTCCTTGCGGGATCTCAGGCAAGATGATCATACCCTCGAAATCACTACTATCTTTGCTATGCTAGTTTGCTCGCTCTTGCTATGCCAATGCTACGATGCCTACCATTTGCTTGTCAGCCTCCCAAATTGCCATGTCAAACCTCTAACCCACCATGTCCTAGCAAACCGTTGATTGGCTATGTTACCGCTTTGCTCAGCCCCTCTTATAGCATTGTTAGTTGCAGGTGAAGATTGAAGTTTGTTCCTTGTTGGAACATGGAGATGTTGTTCCTTGTTGGAACATGTTTACTTGTTGGGATATCACAATATATCTTATTTAATTAATGCATCTATATACTTGGTAAAGGGTGGAAGGCTCGGCCTTATGCCTGGTGTTTTGTTCCACTCTCGCCGCCCTAGTTTCCGTCATATCGGTGTTATGTTCCCGGATTTTGCGTTCCTTACACGGTTGGGCTATAATGGGAACCCCTTGACAGTTGTAAAGCTTCTCCAGCAATGCCCAACATTGGTTTTACCATTTGCCACCTAGCCTTTTCTTTCCCTTGGGTTCTGCAGACTCAAGGGTCATCATTTTTTTAACCCCCCCGGGCCAGTGCTCCTCTGAGTGTTGGTCCGAACTAGAGCCCTGTGCAGCGCCCCCTCGGGGAAACTCGAGGTTTGGTTTTAGTTGTACGGATTGCTCATCTGAGTGTGCCCTGAGAAAGAGATATGTGCAGCTCCTATCGGGATTTGTCGGCACATTCGGGCGGTGTTGCTGGTTTAGTTTTACCCTGTCGAAATGTCTTGTTGTACCGGGATACCGAGTCTGATCGGAACGTCTCGGGTGGAGGTCTATTCCTTCGTTGACCGTGAGAGCTTGTCATGGGCTAAGTTGGGACACCCCTGCAGGGATTTGAACTTTCGAAAGCCGTGCCCGCGGTTATGGGCAGATGGGAATTTGTTAACGTCCGGTTGTAGAAAACCCGAAGTTGACCTTAATTAAAATACATCAACTGTGTGTGTAACCGTGATGGTCTCTTCTCGGCGGAGTCCGGGAAGTGAACACGGTGTTGGAGTTATGTTTAACATAAGTAGTTTCAGGATCACTTCTTGATCATAGTTTATCGACCGTGCTTTGCCTTCTCTTCTCGCTCTCATTTGCGTATGTTAGCCACCATATATGCTAGTCGCTTGCTGCAGCTCCACCTTATTACTCCATCCTTCCTATAAGCTTAAATAGTCTTGATCTCGCGGGTGCGAGATTGCTGAGTCCCCGTGGCTCACAGATACTTCCAAAACCAGTTTGCAGGTGCCTATGTTACCGAGCAGGTGACGCAACCAAGCTCAAGGAGGAGCTCGATGAAGATCTTGCCCTTTGTGTTGTTTCGTTCTAGTTGATCAGTAGTGGAGCCCAGTTGGGGTCGATCGGGGACCTTTGTCGCATTTGGGGTTCTTCTTTTATTTTGGTTCCGTAGTCGGACCTTGATTGTATCTAGATGATGTAATGCTTTATTCATGTAATTGTGTGAAGTGGCGATTGTAAGCCAACTATGTATCTCATTCCCTTATGTATTACATGGGTTGTGTGAAGATTACCTCACTTGCGACATTGCTTTCAATGCGGTTATGCCTCTAAGTCGTGCTTCGACACGTGGGAGATATAACCGCATCAAGGGCGTTACATTAAGTCTCCGCGGATGTCAGCCGTGAAGTTTAGACTTCCAAATCTGACCTGACGGCCAGGGCGTAACTTTCGATCTGCTCCAGATGGCCAAGCGAATTGGCCCGCAGTGCAAAGCCGCCAAATACGAAGATCTGTCTGGGGAGAAAGGTCTCACCCTGGACTGCGTCGTTGTTGATGATCGAAGGAGCCATCAAGCCTATCAGTGACGACACAGAGGAACTCTCAATGAAAGCACCAATGTTGGTGTCAAAACCGGCAGATCTAGGGTAGGGGGTCCCGAACTGTGCGTCTAGGCGGATGGTAACAGGAGACAAGGGACACGATGTTTTTACCCAGGTTCGGGCCCTCTCGATGGAGGTAAAACCCTACTCCTACTTGATTGATATTGATGATATGGGTAGTACAAGAGTAGATCTACCACGAGATCAAGGAGGCTAAACCCTAGAAGCTAGCCTATGGTATGATTGTTGTAATGGTTGTTCGTCCTACGGACTAAAACTCTCCGGTTTATATAGACACCGAAGAGGGCTAGGGTTACACAGAGTCGGTTACAATGGTAGGAGATCTACATATCCGTATTGCCAAGCTTGCCTTCCACGCCAGGGAAAGTCCCATCCGGACACGGGACGAAGTCTTCAATCTTGTATCTTCATAGTCTTGGAGTCCGGCCGATGATGATAGTCCGGCTATCAGGACACCCCCTAGTCCAGGACTCCCTCACCCCCTGTTGTTGATCAAGTCATTCTTGAAGAGAATGTGATCGTGCCTGACCCTCCGGTAGTTGACCAGATGGAGGTTGAAAACAATGAGGCTGCCACCAACAATGCTACTGAAGCCAATGACCCTGTCATGGCTAAAGACAATGTGGAGCCTGAAGCCAATGTAAATGCTGAAGCCACTGAGACGCCAGTCATCACTGATGGCACTGTTCCTCCACCGCGGCCTCACACCATGGAAAGGGCGTTCAATCGTGACGGTCAGCTTGCCATTGTTCGTTGGCTAATTATGATTCCTCCTACTACTCCAAGACCGAAATATGATTATCATGTGGAGCGAAGGCCTCAAGTTCAGAAGCCAAAGCCGCATCTACCAAGGCTTCCAAGTGCCGTCACTACACAAGGCTCATTCAGCGTGCTCAGCTTCCGAAAAGACAATACATTCTTTGACAGTGCCAAGAACCCTTACAAGAAGCCAAAGATCTCCTCTAACAGATTTTGGAGCCATCAAAAGCGAAGCTATTACTCTTGCATTATGTACAATCAAGACCAGATTTTTCCGCATAGGCATCTGGATTGTGATGCTATGGCTCGGCTGCCATGTCTGAAAAAGCCATGGACTGCTTTAGGGATGTTGGCCTTCTTGCATTCGTGACTGATAAAGATCACTGGAATGAAGAGCTCCTTCTGTAGTTCTATGCCATCTTACACATTCGAGGCTACAACAGGGATCCGAAGACTTTGAACTTGAGTGGATGATAGGTGATGTGCATCATGAAGCCAAAGCTCAGGATATCATCGAGCTTACTTCCCTGCCCACTCCAGGTGAGTTATATGAACTTGGTTGTTCGCTTTATCAGAATGAACTGCAGAGCATATTTTAGAAGCCAGATCTGAACATGAGCCAAATGCTTAGCATGATGAAGCCTTTGCCCCAAGACGTTGAATATGCAAAGGAATTCTTTGTTAAGGACCTTGAGTATCTGCCACGCACAGTATATCACATTCTGAGGCATACTCTCTGGCCCATCAAAGGACATTCATCTGAAGCCAAACTTGAAGGCACCATGAAGAATTTGGTATTCCATATCATCAATGGCATCAGATTCAACACCCAGGATTTCTTCATCAGACAACTTGCTGCTTCCGGGATTGATCTGTTTGGTCTGAAGTTTTATGCTCCATGGGTGATCCGCTTGATTAAGCGTCATTCAACTATCGACTATCGGCCATCATCTCACAATCACATTGTCTTTTTGCCTGATGTTGATATGTCTGTTGAAGCCATCTACCCCGAGCCTCCAAAGAAGCCCCTCCACCTTCAGAATGCTGAGTTCCAGAGCTTCACACAGCCCATTGATGGTGTTCATGTGCCCAATGCTGCAACTCCTACTTATCCTTTGGCTGGCAACCTGCGCCTACCGCACCGTGCAAATATTGAAGCCACTGCAAGCACCATTGCTCAAAGGCCTCAGAAGCATCCTCGTGTACTTAATGACCGTGAGATTCTGGTGGCTTTACATCAAAAGCAGGATAAACATCATGACGGGCTGAAGCGTCAGATGTAGAGTAACTTGGTTGATGTCAATTGCATTCACAACTTGGCCACCAAGAACTCATTTGTAGCCCATGAAGCATGTCGCTGCTCCTGGAAGAGTCTCACCTTGCTCTACGCAGAAGATGATCTTCGCGCGGATGGCTTCACTGAAAATTTCAAGTTTGACTCCAGGCCTCCTCAAAATGCAAGTTGATGTCGCACACCTTCCATTGAAGATTCTGAGTGCTTATCCTTGGCTGCAACTGTTGTTGCGAGAGTCGTCGATGAAGAAGATGACGCCACTTCGCCTGTTCTCACTACACTACATGATGATGCTGCACAAGGACCGTCTGCACCACCAAACTCCAACGTCGACCCTGCTGCTCCAACTTCGTCTCCACCTAGGAACGAGTAGATACTCTATGTCTTCAAACCTTTTTGGTCATTACTAACAAAAGGGGGATAAGCATATGAGTTGATAGTCTTGAAGCGGGTCCATATGGGTGGTTGCTTAATTTTTGCTAAGTTCTTACAACTCTCGTTCTAAAACTTTTGGCTTTTGAGTTGTAACACTTAAACTTGATGGTCGTCTGCTACTTTTGCTGCCACATTGTTATGTGATGATAAATTCCGCATGAAGTCATTCTGCAGACATCCATTTTCCATTATGCATATCATTATCTTCATTATCTTTTTATATGCATGATGAATTGTCTTCACACTTTGAAGATGGCCTCCACAAAGCAAAACCTGCCATGTGCATTTGCATTCAAAAGCAAACTATTTATATGCACATCTTTAGGGGCAGCCTTGTCATATGTATGAAGACAATACTCACAACATTGAACTTTCACATACTTTTATCCCCGTTGAAAACTTCAACCAGTTTGTCATCAATCACCAAAAAGGGGGAGATTGTAAGTGCATCTAGTGCCACCCCTAGTTGGTTTTGGAGTATTGACAACAAACGTGGTTGAGGGACTAATGTGTTTGTGAGAATTGCAGGATAACACAGGTAGTGTCCCTCATTGTGTTCGGTTTACCTACCAGAGATGACCCCTGAGAATGTGTGAAGACATTAAAGACAATGGTGGTTCGTGAAGACATTCACGACGAAGATTATGACACATGAAGCTATTCACTTGAATACTATGGAGTGCGAAGACATAGTTGTTTTGTAGTTTCCTTTTATTCTCTATTGAGTCATAGGAACCACCGTACTGTTAAGTGGGATCCAAGTGAACAAAGTCAGAGTAACTGAAGTGATGCTCAACCAAATCCTATGTCTTCGAGCGAAGACAATGAGAGTAAATCTTATCCAGAGCTGGATGAGTCAGCTTTGCTTGTAACCCAAGCCAAGCTGTCGCGTGTGTTTGAAATTTGACCGTTGGACACGTGTCAGTTCCTTAGTGACCAGGGTCATTTCGGACATATCAGGTCGGGTTGCCTCCTGGCTATAAATAGCCCACCCCCTACACCATAAATTGGTGGCTGCTCAGAGTTAGTGCACGGCTTTTGTCGTTTGAGAGCAACCCACCTTCGAAGCATTTGAGAGAGAGATCCTTGCGAGGACAAAGCCCAAAACACCTAGAGCCAAAGAGTGTTAGGCATCACTGAAGTATTTCTGTCTGAGTGAACTGTGAATCCTCCAGCCGGTTAGGCGTCGCATTCTGAGCATCCAAGAGTCATTGTGGATTGCCGGTGAACGAGGTCTGTGAAGATTTGGAAGTCTACCTTGAAGACTTACCAGAGTGATTGGGCGAGGACTGGTGAGGGAGTCTTGGACTAGGGGGTGTCCGGACAGCCGGACTATCATCGTCCGCCGGACTCCAAGACTACGAAGATACAAGATTGAAGACTCCGTCCCGTGTCCGGATGGGACTTTCCTTGGCGTGGAAGGCAAGCTTGGTAATACGGATATGTAGATCTCCTACCATTGTAACCGACTCTGTGTAACCCTAGCCCTCTCCGGTGTCTATATAAACTGGAGGGCTTTAGTCCGTAGGATATAACCTCCATTACAACAATCATACCATAGGCTAGCTTCTAGGGTTTAGCCTCCTTGATCTCGTGGTAGATCCACTCTTGTAATACACATCATCAATATTAATCAAGCAGGACGTAGGGTTTTACCTCCATCAAGAGGGCCCGAACCTGGGTAAAACATCGTGTCCCTTGTCTCCTGTTACCATCCGCCTAGACGCACAGTTCGGGACCCCCTACCCGAGATCCGCCGGTTTTGACACCGACATTGGTGCTTTCATTGAGAGTTCCTCTGTGTCGTCGCCGATAGGCTCGATGGCTTCTTCAACCAACAACGCCGTCCAGGGTGAGACTTTTCTCCCCGGATAGATCTTCGTATTCGGCGGCTTCGCAATGCGGGCCAATTCGCTTGGCCATCTGGAGCAGATCGAAAGCTACGCCCCTGGCCATCAGGTTAGGTTCGGAAGCCTAAACTTCAGGACCGACGTCCACAGGGACTTGATCTTCGACGGACTCGAGCCACAACCAAGCGTGCCGCGCTGTCGCGATGGGCATGATCTAGCTCTGCCGCCGGACAGTGCCTTGGTCGTCGCACACGAATCCGCTCCGGCCCTTAGTCCGGAGCCGATCGCGCTGATCGAGGACCGGTGGCTGGACACCGCCTCGGGGGCTGCAACTTCCACGGCGATGGAGCCGAACTCTGACCTTGTCCCCTGTAAAGCTCGTGACTCCGAGGTGCCGGACTCCCTGCCGGACACCGAACCTCCTGCGCCCCTGCCAATCGAATCCGATTGGGCGCCGATCATGGAGTTCACCGCGGCGGACATCTTTCAGCACTCGCCCTTTGGCGACATCCTAAATTCGCTAAAGCATCTCTCGCTATCCGGAGAGCCCTGGCCGGATTATGGCCAGGGTGGTTGGGATGCGGACGACGAAGAAATTCAAAGCCCACCCACCTCCCACTTTGTAGCCACTGTCGACGATCTAACCGACATGCTAGACTACGACTTCGAAGACATCGACGGTATGGACGACGATGCCGGAGACGAACAGGAACCAGCGCCTACAGGGCACTGGAAGACCACCTCGTCATATGACATATACATGGTGGACACCCCAAAAGATGGGGACGGCGAAGAAGCAGCGGAGGCAGATTCCTTAAAGAAACAGCCCAAGCGCCGGCATCAGCGGCGCCGCTCTAAATCCCGCCACAACAAGAATGGAGATTCCGGCACAGGAGATAATAACACCCCAGACAGTGCCGAAGACAATCCCCTCCAGCAAGATTCAGCGTAGGAGGATACAGAAGCAAGCCCTCGCGAGAGAGCGGTAGACGAAGAGGTTGAGGATGATAATTACATACCTCCCTCCAAAGACGAGGCAAGCCTCAACGACGACGAATTCGTCGTGCCAGAGGATCCCGTCGAACAAGAGCGTTTTAAACGCAGGCTTATCGCCACGGCAAATAGCCTAAAGAAAAAGCAGCAGCAGCTTCAAGCTGATCAGGACCTGCTGGCCGATCGATGGACCGAGGTCCTCGCGGCCGAAGAGTATGAACTCGAACGCCCCTCCAAGAGCTACCCAAAACGCAAGTTGCTCCCCCGATTAGAGGAGGAAGCATACATACCTTCATCACCAGTGCACAATACGGCCAACTGACCACCTCGTGGTCGGGACAGAGAGGCATCCAGACCCTCTGCCAAGACCGTACCCCGGCACCGCTCCAAAAGCGCGAAGCCAAGAGGGAATGCGCCCGACTTGCGAGATGTATTGGAGGACAAAGCAAGGCAATCCAGATCCATCTACGGATCACGTGGGCGCCCCACGACCCATGACGAATACCGTCGCACCGGATACAACAACCCCGGGCGGGCCGAAGACAGTAGACAACGCTCACTCGAGCTACGTCGTGATATTGCTCAATATAGAGGTGCCGCACACCCGCTATGCTTCACTGATGAAGTAATGGATCATCAAATCCCTGAAGGGTTTAAACCCGTAAATATTGAATCCTATGATGGCACAACAGACCCCGCGGTTTGGATTGATGATTATCTCCTTCACATCCATATGGACCGCGGCAACGATCTCCACACCATCAAATACCTCCCACTCAAGCTTAAAGGACCAGCTCGGCATTGGCTTAACAGCTTGCCGGCAGAGTCAATTGGGTGTTGGGAAGACCTGGAAGCCGCATTCCTCGACAACTTCCAGGGCACATATGTGCGACCACCAGACGCCGATGACCTAAGCCACATAATTCAGCAGCCAGACGAATCGGCCAGACAGTTCTAGACACGATTCTTGACAAAGAAAAACCAAATCGTCGACTGTCCGGATGTAGAGGCCCTCGCAGCCTTCAAACATAACATCCGCGACGAGTGGCTAGCCTGGCACCTAGGACAGGAAAAGCCGAAATCCATGGCAGCCCTCACATCATTAATGACCCGCTTTTGTGCGGGAGAGGATAGCTGGCTAGCTCGCAGCAACAACCTCAGTAAAAATTCTAGCAGTCCGGATACTAAGGACCACAATGGCAGGTCGCGTCAAAGCAAAAATAAATGCCGTATTAACGGCGACGACAAGGAGGATACGGCAGTCAACGCCGAATTCCGAGGCTCTAAACCCGGTCAGCGGAAGAAGCCATTCAAAAGAACCACTCCGGGTCCGTCCAATTTGGACCGAATCCTCGACCGCTTATGCCAGATACATGGCACCCCCGAAAAGCCAGCTAACCACACCAACTAAGACTGTTTGGTATTCAAGCAGGCAGGCAAGTTAATTGCCGAAAACAATGACAAGGGGCTGCATAGCGATGACGAGGAAGATACCCGGCCGCCGAACAGTAGAGGACAGAAGGGTTTCCCCCCACAAGTGCGGACGGTGAACATGATATACGCAACCCATATACCCAAGAGGGAGCGGAAGCGTGTACTAAGGGACGTATATGCGATGGAGCCAGTCGCCCCTAAGTTCATTCCATGGTCCTCTTGCCCGATCACTTTCGATCGAAGAGACCATCCGACCAGTATCCGCCATGGCGGATTCGCCACATTGGTTTTAGACCCAATCGTCGATGGATTTCACCTCCCAAGATTCCTGATGGACGGTGGCAGTAGCCTGAACCTGCTTTATCAGGATACAGTGCGCAAGATGGGCATAGACCCCTCAAGGATTAAACCCACAAAGACGACCTTTAAAGGTGTCATACCAGGTGTTGAAGCCAATTGTACAGGCTCAGTCACACTGGAAGTGGTCTTCGGATCCCCGGACAATTTCCGGAGCGAGGAGTTAATCTTCGACATAGTCTCGTACCGCAGCGGCTATCACGCTCTGCTCGGACGAACCGCGTTTGCAAAGTTCAACACGGTGCCGCATTACGCATACCTCAAGCTCAAGATGCCAGGCCCTCGTGGAGTCATCACGGTCAACAGAAATACGGAACGCTCCCTCCGAACGGAGGAACATGCAGCGGCTCTCGCGGCAGAAGTGCAGAGCAGCCTTCTAAGGCAATTTTCGAGTCCGGCCATTAAACGGCCAGACATGGCCAAACGCGCCCGGAGCAACATCAACCAAGACCACCTGGCACGTTCCGAGCACGCGTAGCAATGCGGCCCCAACCCCAGCTCTCGCATGATTGCAAAACCAACACTCCACGTACATCATTACGCTCTGGAGATACCATGGGCCTAGGGAGAGGGGCACGACCACAACAGACCCAGAGTGCAGCTCGACCACACCAGCGGCTCATAAATGTGTCAATTTTTTTCTTTTATACACAGGACTCCGTTCGCCAGAGGCTCTGTCCGGCGGTGAACCCGCCGAACTCACGATGCAACAGTCAGGGAGGGAAGAAAGCTGCGACGAACACTCAGGTGGTCTCGATTACGAGCATTAAAATTGATTATATACACCAGTCCGCAGCCCACCCCTGGAGGGGGGCATGTTTATTTAGTTTAATCCCTTGCTTAACACACTATTTGTATCCTTCCGCACTCATAGCAGAATTCCTTGAATAAATAATGCAGCATTTTTTGCCTATTATTGCATTACTTTACACATATTTTCATTAATGACATCTTGCACCCGTATATTTTGGTACGGCCGAATACACCAGGGGCTTATGTTCCCCGCATTATGGTGTGATAAGTCCGAACACTTTCACAAGTGCGGCACCCCGAACTTATAGCATTATATGAATCGGCTCCGAATCATGTCTTGGGTCAATAGTTGGGTTTGCCCGGCTCCCACGTTTTGGTGCCTTACGTTCCGTTCTGTCGGCTAAGGTGGCACTGGGAGAACCATTGCGATTGCGCCCCGGTTGAGCTGGGCGAGCGCCTCAGTGGAGAAAGCTAAAACTGACTGGCATGATAAGGCGAGAGACTGGTCGCTGTTCGAGAGGTCTTTTCGGGTCCCTAAAGACTCATGCCGCTTCGAGCGAAGTACCGGATAATGTCCGACGAAGGCGTGGATAGCGCCCCGGTTCGGTCTTCCGAATACTAGGGGCTTCGCCGAAATTTAAAATTATAGAATTCTATGGCTAAGTGAGAGTGTTCAAGCATTATAAGTCTGGTTGCCTTGTTCGTTGTGTTGAGCGCCTCCCTAGATGGACCCAAAAATGGGAACAAGAGTGCTCAAGTTTATCCCGAACACCCCAGCACTTGCGGATCGGGGGCTGAAGCCAATGACTTGCCATCTCTTAGATTTTGTAAACGACCGCACAGAAGGTAATATTTTAAATTAAACATGTGTTGCTTAAGCGCATCTGAACAAAGTTTTCAGCGCACAGGATAATACATAGCGAGTTTACTCAATAATTACATCTCTAGGGCACTCATCCGCAATATTGCGGGCACCCTTCAGGACAGTCTTATAGTACCTTTCGGGCGTGCGATACTCCTTGCCCGCTGGCGGCGGGTCAGTAAGAAGCCTCTCCGCATCCAGCCTGCCCCAGTGCACCTTTGCGCGGGCAAGGGCCCGACGAGCACCTTCAATGCAGGCGGAGCGCTTGACGACCTCCACCCAGGGGCACGCATCCACCAGCCGCCGCACGAGGCCGAAGTAGCTCCCAGGCATGGCCTCTCCAGGCCATAGCCGAACTATGAGGCCCTTCATGGCCTCCTCAGCCGCCTTGTGGAGCTTGACCAGCTGCTTCAGCTGGTCGCTAGGGGGCACCGGATGGCCGGCCTCAGTGTACTGAGACCAGAAAACCTTCTCCGTTGATCTCCCCTCCTGGCCACGGTAGAATGTGGCGGCATCGGATACACTGCACGGCAGATCTGCAAACGCCCCTGGAGAGCCCCGAATTCGGGTAAGTGTCAGGTAGTTTACATTAACATGCTTGCTTTGCATGAAAAATGCCTTACCCGCCGCTATCTTCTTCACATCTTCAACCTCCTGAAGGGCCTTATGGGCCTCGGCCTTGGCGGACTTGGCACTTTCGAGAGCCGAGGCGAGCTCGGACTCTCGAGTCTTTGAGTCACACTCCAAACTCTCATGCTTCTCCATGAGAGCCTGGAGCTCTTGCCGCACTTCCGCCACCCGCGCCTCCTGCTTCTCTCGCTCCGCCCGTTCCACGGCCGCATTGCGTTTGGCCACGGACACAGCCTCCTTCAGGGTTGCCACCTCGTTAGTGCCCCCTGCAGTACCCACATTATCCTTGTCATTTTTATTGCAACCTAAATCCTTTTCTGTAAGGTAAATCTTTAAAGTGGTGTTACTCACCTTCTTTGTCCTCGAGCTGCTTCTTGGCACAGCCGAGCTCTTGCTCGGACCGCTTGAGATCCTGCTTCAATGCACCGACCTCCGCAGTCAGTGCGGAGAGGTCAGCAGCGCAGCCTGCAAACCCATATTGACATATTTTTTAGCAACCCTGCGTATGTCTTTTTAGATCCTTAGTCCGGCTTTTATTTCCGAACGCCGAACTGAGCATCAGGGGCTACTGTCTATGCGGCATTACATTACATAATTTTAACTTCTTACCTCAAAGCCTGTTAGAAGGCCGCTGCAGGCTTCGGTCAGCCCGCTCTTGGCGAGCTGAACCTTCTGAATCACCGCACTCATGATAGTGCGGTGTTCTTCCTCGATGGAAGCGCCTTTGAGCGCCTCCAACAAGTTGTCCGGCGCCTCCAGTTGGACAGGGGCCGCCGGTGTCACGGTCTCGCCCTTCTTGCGAAGGGGCCGCCTGCCGGACTCTGGAACCACTGCAGGTTCCGGCGTAGAGTCCGGCGCAAAGTCCGGGAGGCTGCCTTGCGGCGCCTCCGGAGCCTCCTCCTGATGGTCCCCTTCCCGGGATCCCACCTCGGCGTCCTCAGCGGCGCGAGGGGTGGAGGCAGTCGGAATGGATTCCACATCCGATGCAGCCAACGACCCGCTCGACGAAGCAGGGAGATCATCGTCGGCCGGACTGCAGGCAGTATGCGGCATTAGAAGGACACTATGTGACAAAAAGAAATTGCAAATCATTCAGGGATCCGGATACTTACGATCTCGCCTGAGGCCTGGCTCTTGAGGGCCATTCTTCATCACCAACGTTGGTGTTGGCGGGGCTGTCCGGGGGAATAGTTCTTCCCCTCTTTGACCCTTCGGCCTCCCCTGTTGGGGAGGCCTTCCTCTTTCTCTCTCCCTCCTCTGGGGGAGAGTCTTCTTCCTCCTCCTCATCTTCGGGGGAGGAATCCGCCTCGGATTCGTCGGACACCTGAAAACGGGAACTCTTTCGAGTGCCCGTGGCCACCTTCTTGGCCTTCTTCTCCGGCACCACATGCGGTGCCGAAACCAACAGCCCCGCTAGACGGGCGTCCACTGGGTCTTCTGGCATGGGAGCCGGGCAGACGAGCTGCTCGGCCTTCTTCATCCATTCCTTTCAAAGGAGAAGGGAGATTAAAACCCGCCTAGGGTCGAACTATTAACAACAAGTGTCCCGTAAAGGGGTAGAATCACTTACCTCGTCAACTGGACGCTGCGAGTGGAATCCGCGATCTTCCGTCGCGGATGCGGGGGCTTCGGCACCCTTAAACAGCACCCTCCAGGCGCCTTCGTACGTCGTGTCGAAGAGCCCGCTCAACGCCTGGTGCTGTTCCGGATCAAACTCCCACAGATTAAATGCCCGCTCTTGGCACGGGAGAATCCGGCGGACGAGCATGACTTGGACCACGTTAACCAGCCTGAGCTTCTTGTTCACCAGCTTCTGGATACAGGCTTGGAGTCCCGTCAGCTCCTTCGAATTACCCCACAGCAAGCCCTTCTCTTTCCAGGAGGTGAGCTGCGTAGGGATACCAGATCTGAACTCGGGGGCCGCCGCCCATGTAGGGTCGCGCGGCTCGGTGATATAGAACCACCCCGACTGCCACCCCTTGACGGATTCCACGAAGGCCCCTTCGAACCAAAGGACATTGGGCATCTTGCCCAACATGGCGCCTCCGCACTCCGCTTGAGTGCCCTTCACTACCTTCGGCTTGACATTGAAGGTCTTGAGCCACAAGCCGAAGTGGGGCTGGATGCAGAGGAAGGCCTCGCACACGACGATAAACGCCGAGATGTTGAGGATGAAGTTCGGTGCCAGATCATGGAAATCTAGGCCGTAGTAGAACATGAGCCCCCGAACAAAGGATTGAAGTGGAAAGCCCAGTCCGTGGAGGAAGTGGGGGAGGAAAACGACCCTCTCATGGGGCCCGGGGGTGGGGATTAGCTGCCCCTCGTCGGGCAGCCGGTGCGCGATGTCGCCGGAAAGGTATCCGGCGCTACGCAGCTTTGTGATGTGCTCCTCCTTAACGGTGGAGGCCAACCATTTACATCCCGCTCCGGACATGGTCGGAGAAGGTCGAGGCGAGATGCGCGAACTTGGGCGCTGGAGCTCGAGTGCGCGGAGATGGATAAGCAAAGGAGGAAGAAGGCGTAGATGAAAGGGTGAATCCTTATCCCTTATATATAGGAGGATGAAGACTATGCGTCCCCGCTAGCCTGGTGAAACTCGCTTATCTCCCAAGCGCCACCATCAATGGCGCGGTTGGGTTACCCACGTCCGTATTGATGAGAATCCCGGAATAAGGGGAACACGATCTCTGCTTCGACAAGACATGCCAAGGAAACCGCTTCGCTAAACGCGCTGAGGTGGTATAATAAAAAACGAAGGCTTGGTAGTGGTGTGAGGTCATGCCGCAAAATACGTCAGCAGATTGAACTTGTGCATATATTATTCTCTCTACAGTGGAACGTGGAATTTATTTTGCAAAGCCGGACACTATCCTGGTGTTCACAATCTTCTCTGGATTATTCAAAGGAGGAACCCGCCTTGCAATGCCGAACATTATGCGCGCCGGACTCATCGTCATTGAAGCCAGGTTCAGGGGCTACTGAGGGAGTCCTGGACTAGGGGGTGTCCGGACAGCCGGACTATCATCGTCCGCCGGACTCCAAGACTACGAAGATACAAGATTGAAGACTCCGTCCCGTGTCCGGATGGGACTTTCCTTGGCGTGGAAGGCAAGCTTGGTAATACGGATATGTAGATCTCCTACCATTGTAACCGACTCTGTGTAACCCTAGCCCTCTCCGCTGTCTATATAAACTGGAGGGCTTTAGTCCGTAGGATATAACCTCCATTACAACAATCATACCATAGGCTAGCTTCTAGGGTTTAGCCTCCTTGATCTCGTGGTAGATCCACTCTTGTAATACACATCATCAATATTAATCAAGCAGGACGTAGGGTTTTACCTCCATCAAGAGGGCCCGAACCTGGGTAAAACATCGTGTCCCTTGTCTCCTGTTACCATCCGCCTAGATGCACAGTTCGGGACCCCCTACCCGAGATCCGCCGGTTTTGACACCGACAACTGGGTGTCCTTAGCTCAAGGGGAATAAGGTGAAGACATGGTCTTCTGAGTTAAATCTTAGCCTCCCTAACCAGATGTACAGTTGTCACAGCAACTGGAACTGGTCGACCAAATCCTTGTCTTCATCAAGCTACTGGTTCTATCCTCTAGTCTCCTTACTTTACAGTTGTCTTCATGAAGTCATTGCTTGCCTGTCTAATCTGTTTGACTTCACTCTATGAATACTAATATATGTTTAGCTTCGTTCTATCTTCCTTTCTAATCCTATCTACCTAGTTGCAGTTAGTCTTCGTGCTTTCATTGGATTGTATGTTTGACTAATGCTTGCGTAGTGTAGTTTTCATTCCACTGCTTACTATATAGGCTTAGTTTACCTGTTTGTCTTCAAAGCCTTTGTGTTTTGAAGACTTTCATAAAAATCGCCTATTCACCCCCCATGTAGTCGATAACTAGCACTTTTAATTGCAAAGTTGAAGAATTTGAAAATTTGAAGAAATTGCAAAATTCAAATTGAAGATTTTTCAACTTTGGTTGGTGGCGTAACCCACCGTATAAGAATGATGATTTCAGACACCGCGTACAATTGTCGTAGGGTTCTGAGAATCAAATTCTTCATTAATTTCTTCACACTTAGATGGTTAGTCTTAATTGATTGAATAAAAAATGTTACTTCATGTGTTGCACATCTAAGTCATCAAATGTGCATAAGTGTTAGGATGTTTGTCCTTTTCAAAGAACATTCGAAGATTCTAAGATATTTAGCTCACACCGCAACTTGCTAGATCTCTTCTCATCCAAGGGCTTTGTGAATATATCGGCCAGCTGATCTTCAGTATTTGCATGGTCGATGGAGATGTCGCCCTTCAACACATGGTCATGAAGAAAATGATGATGAATCTGGATGTGCTTTGTCTTCGAGTGTTGAACTGGGTTGTGAGCAATCTTGATAGCACTCTCATTGTCGCAGTAGAGTGGCACATTCTTCACATTGATGCTATAGTCCTTGAGGGTTTGCTTCATCCATAGCAATTGAGCACAGCAAGATCCAGCAGCAATGTACTCAGCTTCAGCAGTAGAGAGTGATATGCAGTTCTGCTTCTTCGAGGACTGATACGTATCCAACGTATCTATAATTTATGAAGCATTCATGCTATTATATTATCTGTTTTGGATGTTTATGGGCTTTATTATACACTTTTATATTATTTTTGGGACTAACCTATTAACCGAAGGCCCAGCCCATATTGCTGTTTTCTTGCCTGTTTCAGTGTTTCGAAGAAAAGGAATATCAAACGGAGTCCAAACGGAATGAGACCTTCGGGAGAGTTATTTTTGGAACAGAAACAATCCACGAGACTTGGAGTGCATGTAAGGGAAGCAACGAGGAAGCCACGAGGGAGGGAGGCGCGCCCTACCCCCTGGGCACGCCCCCGACCCTCATGGGCCCCTCGTGGCTCCCCTAACCGACTTCTTTCGCCTATATATATCCATATACCCTAAAACCATCGGGGAACACAATAGATCGGGAGTTCCACCGCCGCAAGCCTCTATAGCCACCAAAAACCTCCCGGGACCCTGTTCCGGCACCCTGCCGGAGGGGGGATCCCTCAATGGTGGCCATCTTCATCATCCCGCCGCTCTTCATGACGAGAAGGGATTAGTTCACGCTCGGGGCTGAGGGTATGTACCAGTAGCTATGTGTTTGATCTCTCTCTCTCTCGTGTTCTTGAGGTGATACGATCTTGATGTATCGTGAGCTTTGCTAATATAGTTGGATCTTATGATGTTTCTCCCCCTCTACTCTCTTGTAATGGATTGAGTTTTCCCTTTGAAGTTATCTTATCGGATTGAGTCTTTAAGGATTTGAGAACACTTGATGTATGTCTTGCCATGCTAATCTGTGGTGACAATGGGATATTCACTTGATCTACTTGATGTATGTTTTGGTGATCAACTTGCGGGTTCAATGAACTTATGCATAGGGGTTGGCACACATTTTTGACTTGACTCTCCGGTAGAAACTTTGGGGCACTTTTTGAAGTACTTTGTGTTGGTTGAATAGATGAATCTGATATTGTGTGATGCATATCGTATAATCATGCCCACGTATACTTGAGGTGACATTGGAGTATCTAGGTGACATTAGGGTTTTGGTTGATTTGTGTCTTAAGGTGTTATTATAGTACAAACTCTATGATAGATCGAACGGAAAGAATAGCTTCGTGTTATTTTACTACGGACTCTTGAATAGATCGATCAAAAAGGATAACTTTGAGGTGGTTTCGTACCCTACAATAATCTCTTCGTTTGTCCTCTGCTATTAGTGACTTTGGAGCGACTCTTTGTTGCATGTTGAGGAATAGTTATATGATCCAAGTATGTTATTATTGTTGAGAGAACTTGCACTAGTGAAAGTATGAACCCTAGGCCTTGTTTCCTAGCATTGCAATACCGTTTATGCTCACTTTTACCACTTGTTACCTTGCTGTTTTTATAATTTCAGATTAGAAAAACCTATATCTACCATCCATATTGCACTTGTATCACCATCTCTTCGCTGAACTAGTGAACCTATACAATTTACCATTGTATTGGGTGTGTTGGGGACACAAGAGACTCTTTGTTATTTGGTTGCAGGGTTGTTTGAGAGAGACCATCTTCATCCTACGCCTCCCACGGATTGATAAACCTTAGGTCATCCACTTGAGGGAAATTTGCTACTGTCCTACAAACCTCTACACTTGGAGGCCCAACAACGTCTACAAGAAGAAGGTTGCGTAGTAGACATCAAGGACCAACATACCAAGGATCATCCGAGGAAATGACATGTGCCTGATGTTGACTTACGATCCACCCGATCACCAGCATAGTCAAAGTCAGAATATCCAATGAGATCAAAAGAAGAGCCCTTGGGATACCATAATCCAAGTGTTGGAGTGTGAGCTAGATATCGAAGAATATGCTTCACAGCCTTATGGTGTGATTCCTTCGATGTAGCTTGAAATCGGGCACACATGCAAACACTAATCATAATATCCGGCCTAGATGCACATAGGTACAATAAAGAGCCAATCATGGAGCGGCATGCCTTTTGATCGAAGTCTTTACCATTTTCATCGGTGCATAGATGGCCATTTGTGGGCATAGGGATTATGACGCCTTTGCAATCCTGCATGCCGAATTTCCTCAACACATCCTTGAGGTATTTCTCCTGGGATATGAATATGCCATTGTGTTGTTGACAAATTTGAAGACCTAAGAAGAATTTCAACTCTCCCATCATGGACATTTGATATTCCTCACTCATCATACAGGCAAATTCGTCACTGTAAGGTTGGTTAGTACAACCAAAGATAATATCATCAACATATATTTAGCACAAAATAATTCATCATCATATGCTTTGGTGAAAAGAGTTGGGTCAAGTGACCCGGGTTTGAAGCCTTTCTTCATGAGGAATTCCTTCAATGTATCATACCTGCCCGAGGTGCTTGCTTTGAGGCCATAGAGGGCCTTGTTGAGTCTGTAGATGTGATCTGGAAATTTTGGATCCTCAAAACCTGTTGGTTGAGCAACATATACTTCTTCCTCAAGCTTACCGTTGAGGAATGCAGTTTTCACATACATTTGATGTAAGATGATATTATGGTGGTTAGCATAAGCAAGCAATATGTGAATAGCCTCAAGTCTAGCAACAAGTGCAAAAGTTTCATCGAAATCAATTCCTTCAAACTGTGTGTAGCCTTGAGCTACAAGACGAGCCTTATTCATCACCACAAGGCCATTTTCATCTTGTTTGTTGTGGTACATCCATTTGGTGCCGATGATATTGTGCTTGCATGGGTCCGGTCGCTTGACAAGCTCCCACACATTGTTGATCTTAAATTGATGCAATTCATCTTGCATAGCTTGAATCCACTCAGATTCCATGAATGCTTCATCAACTTTAGTGGGCTCTGTGATAGAGACAAACGCAAAATGCCCACAAAAGTTAGACAAATGTGAAGCTTTTGAGCGCGTGAGAGGACCTGCTGCATTGATGTCATTGATGATTTTCTCAATCTGCACTTCGTTTGATTTGGCCCAGCAATTTCTTCGGGGCCATTTTTCTTCAGTAGCACCAGCGTGATTTTCTTCACGATCCGGAATGACTTCTTCAGCAGATTCTTCGGTAGGGATGACATTCTTAGTAGCCTTGAACTGGATGGATTCCTCAGGTGACATTTCATCTAGCATAGGAGGTAGGTGCTCTCTTTGCGAGCCATTAGTCTCATCAAACCGCACATCTACAGTTTTAACAACCTTGTGATGATAGGTGCTGAAGACTCTGTAAGTGTCCGAGTCCTTTCCGTAACCAAGCATAAAACCCTCATGTGCTTTCGGTGCAAATTTGGAGTGGTGGTGAGGATCTCTAATCCAGCATTTAGCACTGAATACTTTGAAATAACTTAGATTGGGTTTCTTGTCAGTGAGGAGTTCATATGAGGTCTTTTTGAAGAATTTGTGAAGATATACTTTGTTGATGATGTGGCATGCAGTATCAATAGCATCTAGCCAAAAACGCTATGGAGTCTTGTATTCATCAAGCATAGTGCGAGCCATCTCAACAAGAGTTCTGTTCTTGCGCTCCACGACGCCATTCTACTGAGGAGTATAGGGAGCAGATAACTCGTGAGTAATACAAAGTATATCAAGATATTCATCGAGACCAGTATTCTTGAACTCGGTTCCATTATCACTCCTGATATGCTTGATCTTCACACCAAAGTTCGTAGATGCTCTTGAGGAAAATCGTTTGAAGACTTCCTGCACTTCATTTTTGTAGGTGTTGATATGCACCCAGGTGCAACGAGAATAATCATCAACAATGACAAAGCCATATAATGATGCAGAATTAGTGAACGTGGCATAATGAGTAGGGCCAAAGAGATCCATGTGAAGTAATTCAAAGGGACGAGAAGTGGTCATGATAGTCTTTGGGGGATGCTTGGCTCTGGTGATCTTTCCAGCCTCACAAGCCCCACAAAGATGATCTTTGAGGAATTTGACACCCTCGATGCCAATGACATGCTTCTTCTTTGAGAGTGTATGCAAGTTCCTCATCCCAGCATGACCAAGTCGTCGATGCCATAACCAGCCTTCTGAAGCTTTTGCAAGTAGACATGTGGCAGGCTGTGGTCCTGTAGAGAAATCAACAATGTACAAGTCTCCTCTCCTAAAGCCTTCGAAGACTTTGGAATTGTCAGATTCCATTAGCACAATGCAATGATATTTGCCAAAGACGACAACCATTGACATGAGGTTGAATCCTAAAGACTCGACAAGCATGACTTTGTCCATGTGTCTATCCTTTCAGATTGCAACCCTACCTAGACCCAATACCTTGCTTTTGCCTTTGTAAGCGTAGGTGATATGCTTCAGATGATATGGAGATAAAGCAGTGTCCATCAATAAGTTCCTATCACCGGTCATGTGATTTGTACATCCACTGTCGAGGACCCACTCAGTAGCTTTGGGTTGTTCATCCTGCAGATGAATTAGTGCAACTTACAAACCCATATACTTCATCAGTGAAGAATATTATATCAATTTCATCAACAACAACAGATATAGCAATATGAGGACGTGAGAAATGAGTAATTCATTTCTTCATGATTATCTTGCGTCCATTCAAGCACATTCAGGTCTCCTGCAAATTCTTTAGACAATTAAGTTCGTCTGGAGACCTGACCCTGCATAAGAGATTAGTTCTTTTTTCTTCACCACCCACATCTAAAGGGGTGGCAAAGAGTTCATCATTCTGCGAGCTCCATAAGAAAAATATGGCATTGAAGCTAGTGCACTTCGTTTCACAGAAGAGGGGTTAGGATAAGTATATGAATAAGCAGAGAAATTCTCTGAGGACTTATGAACATAATGATTTCAAGAATAATGCACATATTCATAGCCTTTAGACTTTCACTGCGAAACAGAAGTGTTAGCACGATGATGTTCATATGAGGTTTTGGATCCACATGAGGAATTTGATCCAGATGAAGAATTTGGTCCATGTGAGGAATTGGATCCATATGATGATTTTGATCCATACGAAGAATTTGATCCGGGGTTGCTATACTTCATAGGTGGTGTCATGATGACATTCACCTGAAGATTTTCAAGGCACCTTTTGGGAACCCAGATTTTCTTCATAGGGGGTCCGTTCTTGCAGTTGGTTCCAACATATCGAGCAAATACTTCACCATTCTGATTTTTGAACAGTTTATAGTTGGAGTCAAATGACTCATCCGAGGAATATGAAGATTCATAGTTAAAGCCAGATAAAGTGCATGGATCTACAGAAGGTCGTTTCGCAGCAACCCATGAGGTTTTGGGGTACTGCTAAGGTTTCCAGTAGGTCCCATCAGCATCGATTTTCCTCTCAAAGGCAATACCCTCTTTCCTAGAGTTTCTATTCAAGATCTGCTTTTTAAGCACATCACAAAGGGCCTGGTGCCCTTTGAGGCTTTTGTATATGCCTGTCACATGCAATTCCTTCAACCATGCATTATCGTCAGTGATACTTGTGGTATCCTTAGATGAGGAATTTGTGACCACATAGACATTTGAAGAATTTGCAGCGATAGAAACATTTGAACATTTAGGTGAAGAATTAGCTGATTCACGCTCAATGCATTAAAGACATGGTGGAATAAATTCTTCCTGAGCGGAACTGATCTGTTGAGCAAGCAGTGAATCGTTTTCCTTCTAAAGATCTTCATAACTCACTTTTAACTTCTCAAGATCTTGCTTTCTCTGAAGAAATTCATAAGGAAGCTTCTCATGATCAGATAAGAGGGTGTTATGATGACTTTGAAGGTTGTCAAACTTAGACTGAACTCTCAGAAGATTTTCAGTCAAAGTCTTAGTTCGATTCAATTCCTCACCCAACATATCATTGCTTTTGTCTAGCAGATTTTGAATATTTTCCAAATCCTTTTGTTGTTTAACAAAAAATTTAGCAAGTTTGGAATATCTAGGTTTGAGATTATCATCAGATTCATCCTCACTAGATTCAAAGGGGGAATGTTTGAGTACCTTGGCACCTTTTGCCATGAAGCAATAGGTGGGAGCATAGACATCGACGCTTTTGTCAGCAGAGTTGGGAATGTCATCTTATTCAGTGTTGAAGATGGACTTGGTGACATAAGTAGTAGCGAGGGCTAGGCTTGCCACACCAGAGTCTGACTCCTCAGATTCCTCTTCTTCCACATTTTTCTCAGATTCAGCTTCAGAGTCCATTTCCTTGCCAATAAATGTCTGTTCCTTCTTGGAACCGCTCTTCTTGTGAGATGAAGACTTTGAAGATTTTGATGATGAGGACTTTGAAGATTTCTTCTTCTACTTCGAGTCATCAGAATCGTCATCTTTGTACTTCTTCTTCTTTGATTCCTTTTCCCATAGAGGACAATCTGACATGTAGTGACCAGCTTTCTTGCATTTGTGGCAAGTCCTCTTTTTGTAGTCACGAGATGAGGAATCATCACTTCTTGAAGACTTTACAAAGTGACCACGGCGAGAGAACTTCTGGAATTTCTTCATGAGCATTGCTAGCTCCTGGCTCAGTTCTTTAGGGTCACCAAGGCTGCTACCAGAATCTTCACCTTCAGATTCAGAGACTGCCTTGGCCTTCGGTGCATGTGATCTTCCAAAGCTCGGTCCATAGAGGTCTCTCTTCTCAGCAAGCTGGAACTCATGAGGTTTTAGCCTCTCGAGGATATCAGCAGGATCTTGAGACTTGCAATCAGCTCGCTCTTGAATCATCAATGCAAGAGTATCGAATGAGGAATCAAGTGATCTCAGCAATTTCTTCACCACCTCATGGTCGGTGATGTTAGTGGCACCAAGTGCTTGAAGCTCATTTGAGATGTCAGTGAGGCGATCGAAGGTTTGCTGAACATTTTCGTTGTCGAGTCTTTTGAAGCAGTTGAAGAGATTGAGAAGAACATCAACTCGGGAGTCATGTTGAGTAGAGACTCCTTCGTTGACCTTGGACAGCCTATCCCAAATCAGCTTAGTAGTTTCCAAAGCACTCACTCTGCCGTGTTGTCCTTTGCTCAGATGGCCACATATGATATACTTCGCTTGAAAATTGAGTTGCTTGAATCTCTTCACATCAGCAGCATTGACAGATGGAGTGACTAAGGGAACATTAGAGATTGTTATCAATTGCCTCAAGATGCATGCGCATGTTGTTCTTCCAGTAGGGGTAGTCCGTCCCATCGAAGGTAGGACACCCAGCCGAGACCTTGATCACTCCTGAAGTCAACATAACTATAACTCCACGTGGTTAAACCAAAATCACACAGAACAAGGGAGTACCTTGCTCTGATACCAACTGAAAGTGCGTTATATTGACTAGAGGGGGGTGAGTAGGCGATTTTTAAAAATTTGTCACTGAGGAATTTCTAGGTGAAGAAATTCCTAAGCAACGACACACTAGCAGCGGAATAAGTACTCAGGTATAAGCATAACAGAGCAACAACATAGTCATCATGATGAAATGAAAACAAGCACAGAGTACAGATAGCGGGATAACATGATAAGCAGGCTAAAGACTATGTGACTGAAGAATTAGGATGAGGAATTAGAGAAAGTCTTTAGTCAAAGTCTTCAAACAGTAAAGATCAGATCCATCAACACATGAATGAGGAAATGAAAGGGTTGAGGAAATAGAACCAGTTGGCTTAGTGAACACAATGATTTGGTAGACCAGTTCCAACTGCTGTGACAGTTGTACGTCTGGTTGGAGCGGTTGAGTATTTAAACTCGAGGACACACAATCCCGTACACACAGTCCTCACCGTATTCTCCTTGAGCTAAAGTCACACAGACCTCACCCAACACTCGTGGTAAGTCTTCAGCTGACTTCCAAACCTTCATAGACTAGGTCACTCGGCAATCCACAATTTCTCTTGGATGCTAAGACCATGACGCCTAACCGTCTGGAGGATACACAATCCTCAAAGGTAACAAGTGTCGGTTCCACACAGGAACAATCTCTTCAGTGATGTTCAATCACTTTGGGTTTGTAGGTGTTTGGGTTTGGGTTTTCCTCACTTGATGATTTTTGCTCCAAGTCCTCGGAGGATGGGATGCTCCCAATGACAAGTGTCAGTTTCTCTTGGAGCAGCCAACCAGCTAGTGGTTGTAGGGGGCAGCTATTTATAGCCTAGGGAGCAGCCAGACATGATAAGAAATAAATGCCCTTCAATGATATGACCGTTAGGTGGGTAGATATTTTGGAACAGCTGGCGCATAGCACATCAGCGGTCGGATATTTGAGGTTCAAATTCCTTAGGGCTATCATGTTCCCCACTGTGTAGGTAATCCGCAGTGGCAAATTCCTAACTCCTCAGTCAGAACAAAGTCCTCAGAGATCAGAAGATCTTCGTCTCTGTCACTGAAGAAATTGACTGAACTGATATGAGATTTCCAATGGGTTCACTCGAAAGGATTGGGTAGGTGTAGGTTTTGAGATGAGCATCACTTGGAAATCAGTTTCCTTAGTATTACCTCGGCCCCCTTAACAGTATGGTGTTTCCTGTGACTCAAGAAAGAGAAAATGAAACTATGAAAACAAAAGTCTTCACGCTTCATAATCCTCGCATGAATATCCAAGTCTTCAAGGTCATACCAATTTCTTCACTTTTCAAAATCTTCAGGAGAATCAAAGTCTTTAGCTGAAGACATACATTTTTAGGGGTCGACTTTTGATAACCCACAAGTATAGGGGATCGCAACAGTTTTCGAGGGTAGAGTATTCAACCCAAATTTATTGATTCGACACAAGGGGAGCCAAAGAATATTCTCAAGTATTAGCAGTTAAGTTGTCAATTCAACCACACCTGGATAACTTAGTATCTGTAGCAAAGTATTTAGTAGCAAAGTAGTATGATAGTAATGGTAATAGTAGCAAAAGTAAAGATAGCAGTTTTGTAGTAATTGTAACAGTAGCAACGAAAAAGTAAATAAGCAAAGCACAATTTGTGAAAAGCTCGTACGCATTTGATCAGTGATGGATAATTATGTCGGATGCGATTCCTCATGTAATAGTTATAACATAGGGTGACACAGAACTAGCTCCAGTTCATCAATATAATGTAGGCATGTATTCCGAATATAGTCACATGTGCTTATGGAAAAGAACTTGCATGACATCTTTTGTCCTACTCTCCCGTGGCAGCGGGGTCCTAGTGGAAACTAAGGGATATTAAGGCCTATTTTTAATAGAGTACCAGACCAAAGCATTAACACATAGTGAATACATGAACTCCTCAAACTACGGTCATCACCGAGAAGTATCCTGATTATTGTCACTTCGGGGTTGTCGGATCATAACACATAATAGGTTACTATAGACTTGCAAGATAGGATCAAGAACTCATATATATTCATGAAAACATAATAGGTTCAGATCTGAAATCACGGCACTCGAGCCCTAGTGACAAGCATTAAGCATAGCAAAGTCATAGCAACATCAATCTCAGAACATAGTGGATACTAGGGATCAAACCCTAACAAAACTAACTTGATTACATGGTAAATATCATCCAACCCATCACCGTCTAGCAAGCCAACGATGGAATTACTCACGCACGGTGGTGAGCATGATGAAATTGGTGATGGAGGATGGTTGATGATGACGACGTCGACGAATCCCCCTCTCTGGAGCCTCGAACGGACTCCATATCAGCCCTCCCGAGAGAAATTAGGGCTTGGCGGCGGCTCCATATCGTAAAACGCGATGAAACTTTCTCTCTGATTTTTTTCTCCATGAAACGGAATATATATAGTTGGACTTGAGGTCGGTGGAGCATCAGGGGGCCCACAAGACAGGGGGCGCGCCCAGGGGGAGGGGCACGCCCCCCACCCTCGTGGACAGGGTGTGGGCCCCCTGGCCTTGATTCTTTCGCCGGTATTTTTTATATTTTCCAAAAGTTATCTCCGTGGATTTTCAGGTCATTCCAAGAACTTTTGTTTTCTGCACAATAAACAACGCCATGGCAGTTATGCTGAAAACAGCGTCAGTCCGGGTTAGTTTCATTCAAATCGTGCAAGTTAGAGTCCAAAACAAGGGCAAAAGTGTTTGGAAAAGTAGGTACGTTGGAGACGTATCAACTCCCCCAAGCTTAAACCTTTGCTTGTCCTCAAGCAATTCAGTTGATAAACTGAAAGTGATAAAGAAATTTTTTTACAAACTCTATTTGCTCTTGTTGTTGTAAATATGTAAAGTCGGCATTCAAGTTTTCAGCAAAGATTATGAACTAACCATATTCACAATAACACTTAGGTCTCATATTTACTCATATCAATGGCATAATCAACTAGCGAGCAATAATAATAAATCTTGGATGACAACACTTTCTCAAAACAATTATAATATGATATAACAAGATGGTATCTCGCTAGCCCTTTCTGAGACCGCAAATCATAAATGCAGAGCACCTTTAAAGATCAAGAATTGACTAAACATTGTAATTCATGGTAAAAGAGATCTAGTCAAGTCATACCCAATATAAACTAATAGTAATGCATGCAAATGACAGTGTGCTCTCCAGCAGGTGCTTTTTAATAAGAAGGTGATGACTCAACATAAAAGTAAATAGATAGGCCCTTCGCAGAGGGAAGCAGGGATTTGTAGAGGTGCCAGAGCTCGATTTTAAAATAGAGATGAATAACATTTTGAGCGGTATACTTTCACTGTCAATGCAACAACTATGAGATCTCGATATCTTCCATGATACATACATTATAGGTGGTTCCCAAACAGAATGGTAAAGTTTATACTCCCCCACCACCAACAAGCACACTCCACGGCCATCCGAAACAACGGGGTATCGTCCATACCAACAACAGTCCTGGAGGAGTTTTGTTTTAATTACTTTGATTTGTTTTGATATTTTTGATCATGGGACTGGGCATCCCGGTTACCAGCTATTTTCTAGTGAATGAGGAGCGGAGTCCACTCCTCTTGAGAATAACCCACCTAGCATGTGTTGGATTTTGGGTTCCGGCAGACCCTTGAGGTTCGAACACTAGGGTGCGCCCGAAGATCTTTCCCCTACCAGCTCACGTCTCAAAGTCTCGCAAAGAATCTAGGCTAGAAAGAAGAACACACAAGGGACACGAGATTTATACTGGTTCAGGCCACCATTGTGGTGTAATACCCTACTCCAGTGTATGGTGTGGTGGATTGCCTCAGGGGCTGATGATGAACAATACAAAGGGAGAACAGCCTCGCGAGGAGCTGTTCTTGAGCTGGTGCGATGAACTGCTAGGGTGAGTTCAGTCGCTTCTCTTTCTCTCTCTTTGTTCGATCTGTTCTCTGGATCCCCCCCCCATACTCCGTGGTGGCTAGTCCTATTTATAGAGGGAGGCCCTGGCCTCTTCCCAAATAATAAGCGGGAAGGGCGCCAACAATTGGCCATTTTGAAGGGGAACATCTGGTACACTTATCCTGACTAAAATTAGTCTTCGTCTGCAAAAGGCTCTGACGATGACGCTGCCCTGGGCTTCATGATGACCTCCATCCTGCCGTTCTGCTGGTCTTGGTCTTGTTGCACAGAAACGGTAACCTTTGCCTCATGCCTTGGTCTATGCTTGCCCCCTTTGCACCGAAAGGGAAACAAGGACACTTCGCAGGCCGGCGCCCGCCTGGTCTCGATCGTCATGGCTTGCGTCACGGGCTCCTCGGGAGGTACCCTGCCTTGATCTCTCCGCCTCCTCGCGAGCCTGCCTAAGGAGGCTGCTCCTGAGGAAGCTTCCTGTCGTCCGCCCCGCGAGGCTTGGCCCCTCACGAGGGTCTTGAGCTTGAGCTGATGAAGCTGGGTTGCATTGGGCCCCCACTTGAGCCACGTCGCAGGCCGCAGGCAGGCAAGTCTGGGGACCCCCGTTCCCAGAACACCGACAGTAGCCCCCGGGCCCAAGGCGCGCCCGGACTTGGCTTAGCAGAGAAGCGAAGGGGCAAGTGCGAAGCGCCGCGGGCCCCAACAGCCTGCGGCCTTGGGCACCGCGTGGCGGTTGATTGGACGTGGGCGCCTCCGCTTCCCCATGATGCCTCATTATGCGCCCGGCTAGGCGGACCCGTGGGTGCACACAGCCATTCCCCTTTCGCCGCCCGCGCGCTTCTTGCCCTTCCTCCTTCCTCGAGCTTCAACCTCCGCCTCCAATCCAACTCGTCCTCTCTCCCTCCTTCCCATTGTTATGGCATCGAAGAAGTAAAAGGGGAAGAAGCCCGAGCCTTCGTCTCGCTCGCCTCCGGCGGCGGCCCCCGCCGTTGCCCAGTCCATCATACTCAACCCCGAGGCCTTGCGCAAGGTCCGTTCTGCTCTTGCCACTATCTTCAATGAGTGCGGCCAGACCACGGTTTGGCCTACGTCCCATGCTTCCATTGATAGGGTCGTCACGGAGGTCCGGTTCTTCGCCGATGCCTTGTGGGCGGGTCTGGTTCCCCCTTTCTCTGCTTTCTTCAATGCGGTGCTCTCCCATTATCTGATCCACATGATGCACCTCGGGCCTGAGTCCATTACCCTCCTGGCTGTCTTTGCTTTTGTTTGCGAGGCAATGGTGGGCATTCCTCCTTCCGTTGCCCTGCTATGCCACTTCTTCTCTTTGCGCCTGAGCGACCCCGCTCAATGCTCGGGGTGTGTGAGCTTCCTTGCCGTGCCAGAGACGGCTGCTTCAGGGATCGACTTCGGCCTTCCTCCCCCTGAGGCCAAGTTTAGAGAGCGGTGGCTGTATGTGGATGTTGGGGTGCCAAGCCTCCTGCTCTCGCACCCAACCTTGCCTGCTATTCCCAACTCAGGCTGGGGTCATGAGGCGCTCGTGAGCCCCCGGCTCGCCTTCGTCTGGCGCCGCTCCGAGAGCTTGAGGGCGCTCAACGTGACGGCGCCCAAGGTGGTGAAGGAGTTCCTCCAGCGTCGCATTGCTCCTTTCCAGCGCCACTCTCACCGGATGTGGGACTTTCCGGGGCACAAAGACCGCATGCGGCTCCAGGAGGAGGACTTGGCACCTAAAGCGCTAAGGACGGTTCAAGGTCCTGATTGGCGATCCTTCCCCAGGCAGCCTTCAACATGATGGTGCTCTCTTGTATCTTTGTTTGGGCAGGGCCGATTTCGTGAAGCAGATGCCCAGCTTCGACAAGTGGGGGCTATGCCCGGCTGGCCTCAGGGGGCCCCGCGAGAACCCAGTCACCGTGGTTGCTCTCCCGGTTGCCCAAAGCAGCCCTATCTCAGGCGATGGAGCGGGGAGATGAGAACCGCCGGGAGCTGAAGGGGATGGTGTTGAGGTGATGATGCCGCGTGGAGCTTCGGAGGCGGCATCTCCCGAAGCCCGTCCTGGAGCAGTGGCAGGCGAGGAGTTTCAGCCTACGGCTCCCGAGGTTGGGGCTCCTGAGGCCCCGGTCGTTCCTCATGAGGCGGCGCCCGGTGGCGCCCCTCAGGCCTGTCCCCTTAGCGCTAATCGCCTTGACGCCTCTTCCATGCCACAGACCGACCCCTGCACCGAGCGCTTAGGCCAGTTTTGCATAGATTTCAAGGCCCTCCGCAAGAGGAAGGAGGCCTTGGGCAGTGACGATCGCCCTTGCCGCCTGTTGAAGCGCAGGAAGTACTTTGCCATGAACGAGTAAGTCCTCTTCTTTCTTTGCTCCTTTATTTCTACGTTCTTGCAGCTGATCACGGCCTTTCAGGGCCCTTCCTGCTGAATTCGTGGAGACAGCCAAGGAGCCGTCCATCCAAGCTTTGTCCTCGCTGTTGACCCTTGGCGCGCCGAGCTCGCGCGGCGCCCCTGCCACTCGGCCAGTCAGAGAAGTGGCCCGTCCCGCTGGGCGTCTCGAGCCTGCACGCCTGCTGTCCTCCCTTCACGAGTTCTCCTGGGGCACAGCCAGCTTGCTCCGTGCTCCTTCCTTGATCGTGAACGGCGATTAGTTGAAGTCAGTCTTGAGCTCCTCTTCTGGGGACGGACTGGTGCCAGGCCGGGCTCCTGGCGAGGCCCGTCCGGCTATTGCTGGGGCACCAGCCCCCAGACCTACGCCGGGAGGGGGCATGCCGCCCAGTGCCCTCCGCATTCGCCAGTGGTGGAGGGTGACGCGGAAGACGTACTCAGGCGTGCTCGCGAGCGCTGCGCCCTTCGCCAAGAATTCCTCCAAGGGGCGGCAGATGCAGTGAGCCGGATCAGGGCGGAGCTTGCTGGTGAGGATGCGCGCCTCGAGGCCGAAGGCTTGCGCCTTGCTGAGGAGAGGCACAAGCTGAAGTTAGCCGTCGCCCTTGCGCGTCACCAGTGTGACCTTGACAACGCGAAGGACGAAGCGTTACTGGCGGCCTCGTGAGAGGCCTGCTCTCAAGCCGTCGAGGAGGCCCGGGAAGCAGATCGACGGCGCAAGGATGCGGAGGAGCGCGTGTGGGAGCTCCAAGCCTGGAGCAACTCTCAGGAGCAGCAAGTGGAACTGCGCCAGGTGGCCCTTGTGTCCCTTAAGGAGGATTCCGTCGACCAGGCGGAGTTCCAGAAGCGTGAGGAAGCACTGACGCTAGAGGCCGCCAAGCGCAGCCTTGACCTTGAGCGGTTGGAGATGAGGGAGCGCCTGGTGGCTTAGGCGGAGGATTACGTCGTCGCGCGTGAAGCCCGAGCCCAAGAAGAGGTCGACCACCGCGTGGAGGAAGCTCGCTCGGATCTCGAGCGCCAATACGAAGCGAGGTTCGAGCTGATCAGGGCCTAAGCTGAGGGTAGGACCGCGGCCCTCAGGGCCAAACTGGCCAAAGTGATGCAGGGTGTGGACTCCTCCGCAGCCGCCCTTGGCACAGCGCAGGCGGAGCTGGCCTCTTCTCGCGCCGAGATGCTTCTTCTCTGACAGAGGGTTTATGGCGCCAAGGCCATCTCACGGCAGAATGAGGACGAGATCCGTCAGAGGCGGGTTCTGGAGCATGAGCACGCCCCCATGCTCCGAACGCTCAGGGAACGGGCTAACACGGCCCTGGGCAACATTTGCGAGGCCGCTGCCGAGGTGCCGCATGAGACTAACTATGCTGGCAACCTCCAATATTTCACTGACGTGGTGACGCTTCTGCAGAACCGCTCCGAGAGGTCCCGTTGGCTCGTCGAGGAGAGGAGCCGAGCCTTGCTCGGGCGTGACTTCTCCCGTGTCTTCAGCTATCTGCAGGACAGGGAACCCCACTTTGATTTTAATGTCACCATTGCACCTGTGCCCATAGCCATTCGGTGCGACCTGGAGCAATGGGTGGAGGATCTCGTGGGGGCCTTCACATCCGATGATGATGGCGTGATCGTGGCCGCCGATGAAGGCGGCGTGGTGGACGCGCCTGGCGCTGGCGGAGGTGTTGGTGGTGATGGTGATGATGCCAGCGACGCCAGCGATGCCTCTGGAGGCGCCCCAGATGACACGGCGAGTGATATGTCTGACTGATCATTTGTCACCGTTGTTTACCCTGCGTGAAGAAGGTTCGGGCTTGGCCCTGAAGACTGTAAGAGCATTTTGGGAGGGGAAGCCCCTCATGTAAAGGTTTGCGATCGATATCCTTTTAAGTGTAACACTGCGTGTGAGCTTAGCTACTTGCCCAGTGATGGGCCAGCTGACCTGTTTACCTTTTGACCCTGACGAATCCCGAGCGTGCCTATGGGGGCCGCAATGCCTCGAGTGTCTTCTGGGTGATCCCATTGATCCTGCGAAGAGAACCTCCGGAGAGGGTGCAGCGAGCGCGGTCCGGATTCTAGACGTGCTTGGCCTGGCCCGGCTCACGAGGGGCTCAGGAGTGGAGGCAGCTGACGCTAACTTGGACGCAAAGCCGAAACCAGAACATGAGAGATTGCTCGAACGAGACTAAACACCCCTTCCCCAGACACACGCAAGTCTCAAGCTCAAATCCAATTTAAATTCAAATCGAAGAAACTTGTCAACAGAGGAAAAGGCAAAAAGCAAAAAGCCGCGTCCGGCACCTAGTCTAGTCTTTGATGTCTTCTCACTAGCGCGGAGCTAAGTGCTGCCACTGGGCATGGGCGGGAGCCCCCGAGGCCCGAGGGCAACTCTCTAGAGACTCCGGGGCGTGTACAGCCACACTCATTATTACGTGAGAGTGTCACGAGGCAGCGAGCTTCACAGGCACTGGGCCTTCTTCACAGGTACCGGCCTTGCTTCATATCGCTAGACGAGGGCCCCGCCTTGCGCCACACTCTACCGCCATTGATGGCGACCGGAAACCAAGGACGACGCTAATGGGGTAGAGTAGTCGCTAGCGGTTCCCCCGACGACCACGGGTCCTCTACCGGGGGCAGGCCCTGTGGCACCTCCCGGACAGAGGGCCTACCTCCAGAGAGCGCCTTGCGCCGAACGCCGCAAGGATGAACACGGATCTCGGCCCCTCTCCTGCAGCCCCCGATGCCCTCCTCCTGAGGGGTAAGAGGCTCCAGCATTGGGGCAGCCATCTGTCGCGGCGACCTGTACATCCTGTGATCCATGGTTAGCATAAGCTTGCTCCTGAGGAATTAGTGGTACTAGATAGTTGCTGCCACCGGCGCGGCCGCCGAGGCCCTCTTGGGGCTCCTGAAAGTGCTCAGCTTCGGGTGGCTCATCGCCCTAGCCTGGCCCGAGGAACGAGCCATGGTCTTCTTCCAATGCGCACTCTCGATCCACCATGTGGGGCACATAAGCTTCTGGGACCACCGCCCCGCGGTTCTCGCCATAGTGCCCCACATGCCATGCAGTCCGTCCTGGAGCGTTGTCTTGAGGGTGATGGCGAGGTGGCCCGCCGAGGCCGAAGGTCACGGTGTGCGCTCCTTCGCCGGCCAGAGATGGGGCCGGCGCGGCTTGGCGCCCGGTGCTGACGGCCGGGTTGGCGTTGAGTAGGGCCTGGAGTCCGCTCGGAGTTGCGTGGGCACGTATGGGGCCGCCATACGGCCCGCCCAGGACCTAGGGTGGCAGCTGGACGCAGAAAGGAGGTGCCCCCGAGGCGGCGGCGTCCAGGAGCTCGGCTACTCGCTCCAGCAACACGTCATGGCCGCCCTCCAGCAGCCGGCACTGTAGCAGCTCTCAGGCCACCGTGAGCGCGGCCCTGGAGTTCGCCTGCTCCCGTCGGGTGTGCGGCGCTGTGGCCTGGGCGTGGTTTGAAGCTCTTGCTGCTAACCGCACCTGCCGCGGTGTGAGGGCAGGCGGCGTTTGGCCGCGTCGCCCGCGCCCCGCAGCACCCTGCGGAGCGCGAGCTGCCTGAGGCGCAAGGTTGAGGTCACCCTGGGCCGGCGGCACTGCGTGGGCGGGCCACGCCGCCCAGCAGTCGGTGCTGGCAGTCGGGTCGCTTGACATCAGGGCGGCGAGGTGACGAAACGCGAGGCGGCGGAAGAAGGATTCTGGCGCCCCCTACCTGGCGCGCCAAATGTTGGATTTCGGGTTCCGGCAGACGCTTGAGGTTCGAACACTAGGGTGTGCACGAAGATCTTTCCCCTACCAGCTCACGTCTCGAAGTCTCGCAAAGGATCTAGGCTAGAAAGAAGAACACACAAGGGACACAAGATTTATGCTGGTTCAGGCCACCATTGTGGTGTAATACCCTACTCCAGTGTGTGGTGTGGTGGATTGCCTCAGGGGCTGATGATGAACAATACAAAGGGAGAACAGCCTCGCGAGGGGCTGTTCTTGAGCTGGTGCGATGAACTGCTAGGGTGAGTTCAGTCGCTTCTCTTTCTCTCTCTCTGATCGATCTGTTCTCTGGACCCCCCCCCCCTACTCTGTGGTGGCTAGTCCTATTTATAGAGGGAGACCTGGGCCTCTTCCCAAATAATGAGCGGGAAGGGCGCCAACAATTGGCCATTTTGAAGGGGAACATCTGGTACACTTATCCTAACTAAAGTTGGTCTTCGGCTGCCCAAGGCTCTGACGATGATGCCGCCCTGGGCTCCACGATGACCTCCATCCTGCCGTTCTGATGGTCTTGGTCTTGTTGCACCGAAACCGTAACCTTTTCCTGATGCCTTGGTCTGTGCTTGCCCCCTTTGCACCGAAAGGGAAACAAGGACACTGCGTAGGTAGGCGCCCGCCTGGCGCCCGCCTGGTCTCGATCGTCATGGCTTGCGTCATGGTCTCCTCGGGAGGTACCCTGCCTTGATCTCTCCGCCTCCTCGCGAGCCTGCCTGAGGAGGCTGCTCCTGAGGAAGCTTCCTGTCATCCGCCCCGCGAGGCTTGGCCCCTCGCGAGGGTCTTGAGCTTGAGCTGATGAAGCTGGGCACAGAACACCGACAGCATGGAAGATACAGACAGCCCTAGTTGAAACATGAGCTGCTTGAGCATACAAAACAGAATTTCATTTGAAGGTTTGGAGTTTCGCACATGCAAATTTACTTGGAATGGCAGGTAAGTACCGCATATAGGAAGGTATGGTGGACTCATATGGAATAACTTTGGGGTTTATGGAGTTTGGATGCACAATCAGTATTCCCGCTTAGTATAGGTGAAGGCTAGCAAAAGACAGGGAAGCGACCAACTGACAGAGCAACAACAGTCATGAACATGCATTAAAATTAATCAACAATGAGTGCAAGCATGAGTAGGATATAATCCACCATGAACATAAATATCATGAAGGCTATGTTGACTTTGTTTCAACTACATGCGTAAACATGTGCCAAGGCAAGTCACTCAAATCATTCAAAGGAGGATACCACCATATCATACCACATCACAACCATTTTAATAGCATGTTGGCACGCAAGGTAAACCATTATAAGCTCCTAGCTAATTAAGCATGGCATAAGCAACTATAATCTCTAAATGTCATTGCAAACATGTTTATTCATAATAGGCTGAATCAGGAATGATGAACTCATCATATTTACAAAAACAAGAGAGGTCGAGTTCATACCAGCTTCTCTCATCTCAATAAGTCCATCATATATCATCATTATTGACTTTCACTTGCACGACCGAATGGTGTGTATAATAATAATAGTGCACGTGCATTGGACTAAGCTAGAATCTGCAAGCATTCAGTTCAAGAGAGAAGACAAAGTAATATGGGCTCTAAGTTAAATCAACAATCATGCATATGAGAGCCACTAAACATTTTCATTATGGTCTTCTCCTCTTGACCCCCAAAGGAAAGAAAAGAAATAAAACTATTTACACGGGAAAGCTCCCAACAAGTAAAAAGAAGAACGAGAAATCTTTTGGGGTTTTTCATTTTAATTATTACTACAAGCATGGAAATTAAACTAACTATTTTTTTTGTTTCCTTAAGTATTTTCAAACACACAAGAAGAAAGCTAGAAAAATAAGTTAAACTAGCATGGATAAAACAATGAAAGAGTATGAGCACCAACAACTAGAATAGTGTGTGAACATGAATGTAAAGTCGGTGAGAAATACGTACTCCCCCAAGCTTAGGCTTTTGGCCTAAGTTGGTCTAATGCCAAGGATAGCCTGGCTGATATCTTAAGTTATAACTGGGTCGTACTGAGATGCAACAGCCAATGCCTCCTGAGTTACGGCATATTGGCGAGCTGCCTCCGCTCTCCTCTCGTGTTCGGCTGCCTCCTCCCTGGTAACAACATATCTTCGTTTTGCCTGGTAATCAAAAAGGGAAGGAGCAGTGAGAGTAACATGGACAGCGCGACATCTATCAAAGATTAGTCGATACTGAAGGAATTGTTCATTCCTCACAAGAAAATGGTGCCTGACCATAGCGTCAAAATCTAAATAAGTGGCAGGCAACTCTATATCACCCTCACGTGGAGATATACCAAGATAATTAGCAACACGGGTCGCATAAATTCCTCCAAATAAATCTCCAGATATACCATTATTATGCAACCTACATGCAACTATTGCCCCCAAGTTGTAATCTTTATTACCTAATACAGCACTCTTGAGGACACGAAGATCAGGGACACACATGTGACATGCTTCATCTTTACCATTAATACATCTACCAACGAAGAGAGCAAAATAATGTATAGCAGGAAAATGAATGCTCTCTATGGTAGCTTGTGTTATATCCCTAGATTCCCTCACAGTGATACTAGCAAGAAAGTCTTTATATTCAGCTTTGTGGGGTTCATTAACATTGCTCCACTATGGGAGTTCGCAAGCAGTTGTGAAATCTTCTAGGTCCATGGTATAAGATTGATCATAAATATCAAACAGGACATTCTGAGAATTACGCAAAGATGTATATTTAAATCTTCTCATGAATGAGTCAGTCAATTGGTAGTACTGAGGACACTTATCTTTTATGAAGTCCTCAAGATCAGCATTACGCACATATGCGTCAAATTCATTCTTGATGCTTGCATTGACCATAAACTCTTCTGACGGCCACTCACAAGACCGCACCTCAGCTTCCCTTGGTGGTTCATCGTCTTGCTCATGCATAGCATGCCTAGGCCCTCTCTTTGTTGAGGAACCACCTTGGTACATTTTCCTGGACATATTTCTTCCTCCGAAAAATTTCTGAAGTTTTTAGTAACTTCAAAATAAAAGTGAATCAAACTAATAAGATTGATAGCAACTACTCCCACAAGTGCCTAGAGCCTACATCATGCATTAGAATTACTTGGGACCTCATAAATTTGACATGCAAGCTCAAGAACAGGGTCACCTATGCAGCAAAAATTTGCAATGAATAAAGCACTAGAACAAAAATTAATTGGATCAATGGAGGAGTCACATACCAAGCAACAATCTCCCAAAGCAGTTTTGTGAATGGAGCTTTTAGCAAGGAGATCGAAAATCGCAGCAAAATGAGATAGAACTCGTGCTTGAGCTGGATGGGATTTTTTTGGGAGGAAGATGGAGTGTGTGGGTGCAGGAATAAGTGGAGGGGGCCACCATGGGCCCACGAGGCAGGGGGCGCGCCAGATATAAATCGGACGGCCTATATTGCAGGATGGCAGGCACACCATCATCAACAACTCCGTTTTTTTATAATAGTAGAGATAAAATATGTTATATGTAGTATAACATGTTCATAGCCACACCATGTGTATCACTGTTATATATATTCACACATGCGTCGGTTTAAAACACTATGATAAATTCTTCAAATATCCGAATTCACTTTTTATAATGAAGTATATATGATCTCTATTCGTCTTTTACACCCACACAACCCTCTTATCTTTGTAGCTAGCACTAACTTTCTCTTGTGCATGCACACGCCCGCATCCCTCTCACCCTCCCTTAGCATTCTCTAGCGCCATCACGCAAATTCGTCTTTTCACTTTAGGTCGTTCACCCACGGTGTGTGTAGGCCCCCCAGCTCCTTCTTTACGGCACACATCGATCGATATGCCTCTCTAGCCAGGTGTGCCTAGCACAAACACAAGCTTCCCCTCTTCTCTTATCACCATCCATGCCTCACTCCCACCACTCTTTTCATCGATCTCATACTCGCACACTCCTTCCCCCTCGATATAGTATGCCTCTCGTACCACCTCCTACATGCATCCCTCTCTCTCTATCCTTCTCCTCGTGCCTCATTTGCTTCTAACACACACATGCATGTATACCGATCGATCTCCCAACATATACCTAGATCGACTTTAACTATCCCCCCCATCGATCGACGTACCTCACAAGTTATGTCTCTCCTTTCTCTAACAAAGGGTGATTGATCTTCCTATGTAGTTATGTCTGCTTACCACAGCCATATCGTCCCCCTCATCATTCATGCATGCCTCCTGACCCGTCTCTCACACGCACGTGCACAGACAACAAGCAGCCATCTCCTCTCTTATTGATATTGCGGGCGTGCCCTCCGTTTGTCTAGCAAGCATATCCAACCATTTGTTAGAAGCAACTCCACTACACCCCCTCCAACACTCTAGCTCTATCTCTCTCCCAACCTTATTCCTCTCCTCCACATGTGCATGGATGTCGATCGATCTCCCTTAATACATGAGGCAGATCGATCTCCTTAATACATGAGGTAGGCCTCTCTCCTCCTCCACACATATACCAACCATTGTACCTCTATAGTTAATTGGGCCTCCGTCTTCCCCCACCACACACCGATAGTCGAGCGCTGCAGGTAGGTATCCATGCCACAGAGACAAATTGCGCATGTCCCCTCTCACATTCCAGTCGGCCAGCCATTCTATATCTTTGACGTGGGCACACACAAATTCGATGGCACTCTTTATCGATCGCACGCGCGCACACACACACACATCATCCCTCTCTTCGATTCTATGGACACCTCAAGCCGATGATACCTCCACTCTCTTCTCGTGGATCACCCCCTCTATATATATGTGTTATATCCATGACTCTATTTCACACACATTGCATATGTTACATTTTTTGATTGCCCCCCCCCCCCAAAAAAAACTCTCAAGAACCCACACACTATATCTCTCTAGGTTTGTATCTCGCTCACACAACCCCACGTAGGTGGTGTACGTATACAAGAAGAGAATAGGTGCACCGTGCACTTACTCACACTTTGTGCCCAGCCACACCCACGCGGGTACACGGTGGAGCTCATTTCTTTACGAAATGGCAGCCCACGTGCTAATTTGAACGCCTGTAGCGGTTGTTTACCTAGGGAGTTCATGTACCACGCGTGCATGAAACAAAGTTCGACTTGACGCGTTGCCGCGTTATTTTTAAATAAAGTTATAGCGCTCAATGGCACGTACACAGAATATAAAATGATTTTTATGGAGAAAAAGGTAGTCCGCTCAACTATATACAATGGAGCCTGCCTGCCTGGTTTGTCGCTCTTCAGAGTATCTCACACAAGGCTGCGGTGGCCTCTCTCTCTCACCATTGGTCACTGATCTGGCCGCATCCCGTCCGCCGGGGGAAAGGGAGCGCGGTGGCCTCTCTCTCTCATTATTGGTTAGTGATCCGGCCGCATCCCGTCCGCCGGTGGAAAGGGAGGAAGTGCATTGTTTCTCCATTCGACGGAGCCGAAGCAGCATGTCTCGATCTGCGGTACACGCCATTCTCTCTGACCAAGCTCCGGCGCGGCAGGGCCTACGCCACCTGCTCGCAGATTCCGCCCGCCGCCGCTCACCTAGTTACATCCCGACAACCTCCAGGTATCCCCTCCGGCCTTGCTCCACTGCCCGTCTTCCCACGTCGCTGCATGTGGATCTTCCATAGTTCTTTGCCCAAAACATAGCTCGTCCGGCATACTTTCCATATTGTAATCTCGTCCTCACACCTTTTTAGACAAACACAACCATGTTGTTATCTTCCCTTAGGACAAGGAATATGCTTCTTTTTTGTCGTCGCATGTGTCATCAACTGTTATTGGCCAGTAATTGTTTCCTTTCTACCTCTTTTTTGCAAACAGGGCTATCCATTTCACCTCGTTGCTATTGCGACCTTTTGGTGAACTGCACAAATCACTTTTTTCTTAAGAGTGTTTTATGCAGTTGTACTAAAATGTCACACGGGCAACGTCTCTACATTTCAGTGCGACTGCACAAAGGGAGATTGGTTTTGCTCTATCCTCCTCATCCAACTCCGAGCCTAATCTTCTCCAACTAGTTAGTCTTAAGAGAGACTGCAAAGGTGACCGGCTTCTATTTGTGTGTTTATTGTTTCATCAGCAGTCCTCTATTATCGTAATCACACTTAATATCTTTGGAACAGGGACGCTCAGCTCTATTTTAGTGGAACTGCACAAAATGATCGGAATGTTGCATGCTCCAGACAGCTACTTTTTTCCCAACATGCCTTGTTGATTTAGACAGAGCTGGGGGGACGTTGCTGCCAATGAAAGCATGGATCAATTTTAATTTAACACCTTCTCACAACTCTGTCTTCAGTTGTGATGTAATTATTAGCTCTGATCTGCTAATAATTGACATGCATTAGCAAGAAAGTTAGTTTTTTATTGTTTCCGAAAGAGCATCGATGGCAAGACACACGAAACAAAAGCTGAAAGCTCACACCATTGTACAATTTCATGTCGCTGGAAAATTATTTGTATAGTACGTCAATTATGTAAACAAATGATGGAAGCTTGATAGCATTGCCAGAAGCCTCTTCATCATCCGGGTCCATGTGCCATGCACAAAATTATACTCCTTCGTTCCTAAATATTTGTCTTTTTACAAATTTCAAATGGGCATATTTTAGAGTGTAGATTCACTCATTTTGCTTCGTATGTGTACTCCCTCCGTTCCTAAATACTCTATTCGTCTTTCTAGAGATTTCAACAAGTGACTACATACGGAGCAAAATGAGTGAATCTACACTCTAAAATATGTCTATATACATCTGTATGTAGTAGTCCATTTGAATCTCTAAAAAGACAAATATTTGAGTAGTCACTCGTTGAAATCTCTAGAAAGACAAATACTCCGGAGTATATTTAAGAACCGAGGGGGTAGTGCACAACCGCATGGGAGACTCAGCCCGGTCGTTGCCCCGCATTAATAGTGAGTAATGAGCAGTCAAATCATAAGCCCCACCTTTCCCACTGTAAGTTGCTCGGAAGAAGCAACCATCAATACACTCTTCTTTGAATCCGCTCATACTACTCCATCTGTCACTGTTTATAGAGCGCGCTTCAGAAAAAAGAAAAAAATCTGTGGGACCAAGGCGACTAGCGATCGGCCTGAAAAATAGCATTGGTAGTTATAGCACGGCGTCTATTACTAGAGGGAATAATGCGTACACACATGCATGCAGTGCTTCCACCCCGGGTACACACATGCATGCACTTACTCCACTCCGTAGTAGTACTCCCTCCTTTCCGGTTTATAGTGCTCAATTCAAAAATCTCACCAATCAAGGTAGATGGCGAGTGGTGGAATACTTTTTGTAGTTTTGCAAAAGCACCTAATTAATGCTCTTGTTATCCTCAAAAAATTATGTTTATCAATGCATTAATTGCAATGCATGCATGCATAAAGTACATGCATTGGTCAATTTTCTCTTAATACTTGCATGCAATGATTTAATGCACCTTGGAATCTGAACATGTGATGGAAAACAACCAAATTGAGCCTTATAAAATGGAAAAACTAAAATTTTGAGATAAGCCCTATAAACCGGAAAGGAGGGAGTACATGGAGAGAAAATTGTGGACTTGATTGCGGTTACCACGCCCTAATTAATTGAGCATTAAACCAAACGCGTCTAAAGTCTCTCTGGTGGTGGAAATGCATTGAGAGAAATGCATCATAATGAAGCGCGCCCTGTAAACTGTGACGGAGGGAGGAGTAGTATGAAGGTGCAAAACCAAGTACGCGTATGGCCAGTCGGTCAACGCACCTCCTCTTGGCATATCACTGACATGTGGGACAGGAGTGTGAGCAAACCGATCTCAATTGACGGCAAAGAGCCAACCCGCCGTTCCTTGAGAGAGACGAGGAGCGAGAACACACAGACGGGCTCGCACGGAGGCCAAGATATATTCGAGCATGGTTGGTTGATCGATATCATTCATTACATGTTGGGCTGCCGTTTTCCGCCCTTCTCCGGAATAAACGTGTACTTTATCAGAGATAAAAAAATAAGAGTACAGACGCTCCACCATGCGGTTCTAGTAGTAGTACTACTCGTACTACTGCGCTTGGCTCTTCGCCTCTTCGTGAAGTCGAACAATGATGGTACTCCGCATGTTGGGTACTACAGTGTATGCCTCTGACAATCTGACACCGAATGGACTGATGCATGTCCACCGAGGGTAGGTTGCATTAGTCAAAAGGCGTAAGCGAGCTTCACCTTGTCCTGCAAGCTTCTCCTCGTTCTACGAGTTGACAGGACACACCAAAAAGTAGTGCTAGTCCATACTCCCTCCTTTCCGGTTAATATGGCTTAATTTTTTTGCGGGTAAATGAGAGAGCTTTATTCATATGTAAGCATTCTTAGGACGATCAGCCAAGACACTGGTCACTAGGAAGCGAGGTACCCCGCAAAAAAAGAAGTAGGAAGCGAGGTGTTTCATCAAGCCAGCTCTCGGCCACATTCAAAGTGCAGCAAGCACGGTTCGCACGAAGATGCGCCGCAAGGTTTGCTGACCTGTTTACATGCTGAATAAAAAAAAGAGGAAATATTACCGAGCGCTCCTATTTGTAACAGGATATGAGCCAGAATTAAGCGAGAATTGTGGCGAGTGTTCCATGCAATCAACTTCCATTATCACATGCGAGAACCCTCGAAGAGAACCAAATGTGTTGAAGATTGCTTTATCACATTTTAAAATTATAATAAGAGTGCAGACGCTCCTCCATCCGGTTCCTAGTACTAGTATAGTACATACCTTTATAGACTATAGTAGTAGTACTAGTACTACTAGTAAACTTTGCGCTTGGCTGTTCGCCTATTCGGGAAGTCGAACAATAATAGCACTAGTAGTATAGTGTATGCTTCTGGCAATCTGACACCGAATTAACTGTTGCACGTCCACCGCCTGAGCGAGGGAGAGCTTGCATTAGTCAAAAGTTTCTCCTTGTCCTGCGAGCCACCGCGCGCAAGCTTCACCCGTCCTACAACCTTCTCGCCATTCGGCAAGTTGACGGGACACAGCAAAGTAATGCTAGTTCATACTGCCTCCTCTCTGGTTAATATGGCTTAATTTCAAACGAGATAAATACACTGTCTGTCACTGTATATTTGTAAAAATACGGTCAGTGGACTTCATAATACGCTCATTGGGCTCAATATATATATTTTCCGGTGTTTATACGGTCACTAGCTCACCCTGACTGAGTATGTGTGTGCATGCACGTGTAGGTTGAGCACTCGAGCGTGACCGTGTGTGTTCCGTCGTGTGCTCGGGCATGCATGCATTAGGGTGTCGCGCGCGTTTTTGCGTCCATGTGTACGTGTGACTGTTGCATACACGTAGGGGGAGTACGTGTAGGGGCCACTAAGGAGCAGTCAAATCACACAGTAAGTTAGTCGGAAGAAGCAACCATCATTTCACTCTTCAATGACACGTACGCAATATAAAATGGTTGATATGGAGAGAAAAAGAAAACCACTATATATACACTAGCAGGAGCCTAAGCTACAAGCCTGCTTGCTTAGGTTGCTCTCTTCACAAGCATAGAACGACGGGCCTGATCCCGCAGCTGGGGGAAGGGAACAATGTTCTGCGTAGACGCGGTCGACATCGGCGAGGGAGAAAACCCACAGTCGGTGCGTCCCAATCGGGGGTCACCGCGGTATGGGCCGATGCCGCGTCCCAACCGCCCTTCTAGCTACAGCCCGACGTCCCAGGTAGTCCATCTTCCTTTTGGAGCCGGCTTGCTCCACTGCCGTAGCTCCATCTCCATGTCGATCTTTCTCTACTTCTACCGGCTTCTACTTGTGATGAGTTTATGTCTCATGAACTAGTGCCAGTACTATTATTCTAATCACACTTCTTCAATATCTTTGCCATCAGGGATGCTCAGGTCGATTTTAGTGGAACTGCACAAAAGCATCGTATGATCCGAGGGTGCCAGCCGTCTTTCCTTCGACAGGTTCTACCTGGCCAGGAAATTAAATCATGTTTAGGGTTTAGGGTTTAAGTCGTAGTGACCCCATCAGTAGTTTTTCTTACGTACACGCTCTCACAACTTTTTTCTTTAGTTGTGAAGTAAATATTGGCTATGATCTATGAATCATTGAGATGCATTAGCATGCGTGTTAGTTTTCCTTTGTATTTGATGGAATGTTGTAACAGGGCAACCTTGGAATAGGAATGAAAATGGAGTGGAAAGTTTCCGTTTTTCCGGAGAAAAATGGAAACGGAGAGAAACCAACGTTTCGTTTCGTTGGATCGCGCCATCGAGCAAAACCAACGTTTAAATCACGTCTGTCATGTTCGTGTCTCACCCTCCTCCACGGCTCGACCCCACACGGTTGCTCGGCATGCCACTCACCGCAAACCAAGTATACGATAACTTTCTCGCCTGCTTGTCGATGGATCACGCCATGGAGTACTAGCACTACTAGAAGAGATTGACGAGTTGGGGGAGGACAGCTAGCTGTAGCACGGACTCCCAAGAAATTTTTACATGCATGTTGTAGCCGGCTATTGCGACCTTTGAACCCGGAGCAGCTGCGTTCACCCGGAAGCGACGCGGGCGACGCTCTCTCGGCCGATGCACCGCTTCAATGCCGACGCCAGTGAGAGGTCGCGTCTGCTCTGGCCGGGCATGAATGTGGCACTGACCGTTTCGGGTGGGAAGCACGCGCGGGTGATGAAGAGGGTTCGGGTTGGTCAGGACCGGTCGTGGCAGTGGTCCGGATGTCCGCAAACAAGAGATGATGTACGTTAATATTGCTGCGTATATAATTAACAACATAAATAATGTGCCAGTTGGACAAATATGATTGGAGATGGAGATGGAAATGGAATTTTATGTAAACACGGATATGCATGTCTATGTCTATGTGTGTGTGCGCGACGACTCTCGTGACCTGTAAGCGGGGGCGTGTTTTTGATCGAGTTTTCTTTCTTGGTATGTTAAAAAATCAGTTTGTCTAATTCACATCTAGATGTTATTTAAGGATATCACATCTAAGCTCCCACAAGTATATAATGTAGCAACAAGAAACAAAAAAAACTAGGACAAAAAAAATAGACCACAAACAGAGTGGAAATCAACTTAGATGTGACATAACTATGTCACATCTAGATGTGTCCTAGACAGACCCTTAAAAAATTGTCCGCCAGTTTTCGTTTCTTTTTTCCGGGAACGCGCGTATTCTATTTAAAACCACTGCTATGGAGAGATTTTTTTACTCCATTATAGCCTCTTGTTTGATAGAGTTTCTCGCGTCTCGCTCTCTCACCCTCTCCATATCAAAACAAGATGACAGTGTCCACTCTATCTCTCTCCTCACCGGTGGTCACAGATCTGGCCGAATCCCGTCCGCTGCGGGAGGTGAGGAGGTGCAGCGTTGACGTTGTCGCCGTCGGCGACGGAGGAAGCCGATGCGCACCGTCCTCTCGGAGCCGGCGCTGGCGCGGACGAAGATCCTCCGCGCCCTTGTTCGCTGCCGTCGTGTGGGCAGATCCCGCCCGCCCGCCTAAACGACATCTCGCCCACCTGAGGTATAACTTCTTGTACTGGTCCAGCTCCCCAGGTCGCTGCGTGCGGGTTTTCTTCTATGCGACTACTCCCCAGCTCCCCATGTATAGTAGCTAGGGTTCGTCGGCTGGTCCAACATCACCTACTAGTACTATTATAGAGGAAATGCCACTCGAAAAGTTGTCCTGATTTATGCCTCGGTGGAGGTATACATGTTGTTTCGACAAAAAGTACATGGTGGTTGTGCGGTCATTGTCCATATGGTGGTAGTACTATCACTGGTTAAATGAAGAAATGCTTTTTTTCTCGGGTATCCTGGTTTAGTTCCCATCAAGATAATTATGATGCTTCTGTTTGTTGGTGTACTTTTCATTAATTCTTATTGACAATTGAGATGTCGTTGCTAATCTTGTAAAACAAAGTAACAACACTATATCCCTTTTTTATATTTTTGGAAACAGCGATGCGTATCTCCATACCCGGGCATGTCTTCCTCAATTTTAGTGGAACTGCACAAAATTGGATGGCCATTGTTGTTCCGCCTCACTGTCCTCTGCCACGTGGTTCTTCCTTCCTCGAGCTTGATTACTGAGAAGAAACAGACCACAGTGAGGATTTGTCGAACTTCATAGGTGCCTCACCCAAACTTGATGCCAAATGGATGATGCATCACCACGATGACCTATCGATGCTCATGGTTGCGCCTCATGGTTGCGTCGGCTGGTGAAGCTGATCGATTTTCAATGAAAAACAAGCTGTCTTCCATCAGTGCTCTTTGCTTGTTACGCACAAAGATGATATCCTTCGTCAGTTCACCTTGGTTGCGTTGGAGACGCAGTCGTCTTTCACGTTGGTGCAATTTTATCACACAATTGGCTATGAACCAAATGTTTCCTCGAAGAAGGATCGACGTTGGTACTAAGAGCATAAGTTTTGTATTGATTTCTAAGCCTTCTCACAACTTTGTCTCCAGCTCCCCTGTAATTTTATTTGTCCAGCTATTAACTTTGATTTAAAAAATGGTGTGGACTAAAAACCCGGATGGACGTAGTAGCCCTCCATTTTTATTTACTCCGCATATTAGATTTGACTGAAGTCAAACTTTGTAATACTCTCAAACCTTTCCGATAATTGAAATTAAAATTCTTTATTTGTACACACTCTCACACGTTTCCGATAATTTGGCGCATGTGTGGTTGTTCACTTAAGGGAGGGTAGTGTACCGCACGTGAAGGACAGTAAGTGCGACCAGGACGCGTGGGCGTGGATCGTTAGTTCATCGGAAGTAGTACTCCCTCCGTCTAGGTGTGTAGTAAGTCATCTTACGAAAACCAAATAATTCCAAAACACTTAGGCGCGGTGCATTAACTTCTACCTCGTTTTTTGTTTCTTGACATTTCAACCAATAAGAGATAAAGGGTGTGCATGCTTTTAATGACTTGAGACTATCAAACACGACATGTAGTGGTTAGTTCACTACATGCAATACTATTAATTAGCAAATAAACATTAACGTTTCTCGTTTTCCCCTCCTCCTTGGTCACGGTGCACAGCCTAAGATGACTTACTCACCTAGACGGAGGGAGTAGTAGTTTTCTTCACTGTACGTTAAATAAAGAGTTTCATTTCGTACTTACACAATTTAAAACGATTGTTATGGAGAGAATAAGAAAACCACTCCACTATATATTAGTCGTATACACGAGAGTACTATATGGACACAGCTTAATTGACTTAGCGCACCTACCTTTGGGTTTATGACAGGTGGGCCCAAAATGTGGCTGGCTCACCTGTCATACAGCCAAAAGCAGGTGCAGTGAAGGCACCGGAGCTCAGTCCGTACTACAGTAGTATATATATAAGCTGGAGCCTCAGCGCTTGTTCGCTAGGGTTTGCACTCTCCACACTCTTGTCGCACTACCTATATGTATACACGCTGGAGGCTCAGCGTTCATTGCTAGGGTTTGCTATATTCACAGTCTCTCACCCTCTCTTCACCAGATCTAAACAAGACTGCGTTGGCCACTTGTCTCTCTCTCCCCCCTCACAGCTGGTGAAGGAGGCGTCTGTATCACGTCCCACCGGGAAGGGGAGGAGGTGCATTGTTCACTCTATCGCCTTCGGCGAGGGAGGCAATCCACTGCCGGCTGCGCTGTTCTCTTTCACCCAGCCCCTGTGCGGGAGGGCCACCGACCCCTTCTTCCTCACTACCGTACGTAGTGTGGGCAGATCCGGCCTCCCGCCGCACGCCTTGCCACATCCCGACGACCCTAAGGTATAAGTTTCTTTGAAACCGTCGTTGCTCTAGCTGCATGTGGATCTTTTTCGATCTGTAGTCGAATCTACATCTTGGTTCAAAGAGGAAAGAAGGGTGTGGTGGGCTGGAGCAAGAATCTAGGACGTGGTTCAATGAGGAAAGGAGGGACGGAAAGTAGTATAGACTGGCTATCCAGCCGCTTTGTTGGTCGAAAAGGGAAAAAGGGGGTAACCCAGTACACACATCTGTAAGGAACCGATCTCTTTGTTGAAAAGGGAAAGAAACTGGGGGGTCGGGTAGTTTGTGCAGGACTAGATTTGCTGCCCTCACATAGGAAAAAGGTTCAAAGAGAACAAATATGGGACCAACGCATATATGCTGCTTGGCTACATACTCTGCATCACCCATTTATACGTGTGGACGCACATGGTGCTGGCATGTCCCATACAGCTATTTTGCTGTTGTTAATCTAAGAATGCCGCCGGAAAATTGAAGCAATGCCACTGTTAAAAGTAAATTACATTTTTTAACGAATGTTGTTTCAAGAGAATGTCTCTGTTAATATGAATCAATGCAACCATTTTAGAAATGCTACTATCCTACTTTGTTTTCCATCCAAGATAAGTTAGATGCTTCTTTCTGTCACCGTTTGTTTCATCCTCCTTTATCGGCAAGTAATTGTTTCCTTTTTTGCCTCTGTTAAAACAGGGGTATCGATTCAACTTGTTGCTATTGCGACATTTTGCTTCGCTACTCGAAACACTTATGTTTTAAGAGTGTTTTGTGCAGTTCAACTTGAATGTCACACCGGTGACTTTGCTTAATTTTGGTGGAACTGCACAAAAGGAGATCGAGATTTGTTTCCAGTCTTCGTGGCGAGTTGTTTCAAATCTTGGTCTCATCCACATGATGTGCAGTGTGCTTTGAGATGTTGTGCTACTTGTTTTGGTACTGTTTTAAATAAATGTTGAATTGAAGCTATTGTATTGCTGTCTTTTCCCATTAAGTAGTGAACAAAAATGGGACCAACCCAGACATGATGCTTGTTGCTTTGTTACAACAAATTCAGCATCACCCCCTTTATAAGCCAGTAATTGATGCCACTCTCAGAATTAACTACTGAATCTTATTTCAAAACTGCAACACTTGTTAGGGATTGGCGGGATTACCATTTTTGTGGCCGCATGTTTCATCCTCCTTTATTAGCCAGTAATTGATTCCTTTTTTGCCTCTGTTTAAACAGGGATATCTATTCAACTTGTTGCTATTGCGACATTTTGCTTCGCTACGCGAAACACTTTGCTTGATTTCAGTGCAACTGCACAAAACGAGATTGGATTTCCTATTCGTGTTGGCAGATTCGTATTTTATCCTGGTCTTCTCATGAAAGGTCAGTACAGGCCTTCATCCACATGATTGTGCAGTGTGCTTTGAGATGTTGTGCTACTTGTATTGGTACTGTTTTAAATAAATGTTGAATTGAAGCTATTGTATTGCTGTCTTTTCCCATTAAGTAGTGAACAAAAATGGGACCAACCCAGACATGATGCTTGTTGCTTTGTTACAACAAACTCTGCATCACCCCCTTTATAAGTAGATGGAAGCACATATTGTTGTTGCGCCCACTCTCCCCTGGAACTGTTTATGCTTTTCGTTAATCTAATGCCGCTGGTAAAATTAAGCAATGCCACTCTCAGAATTAATTAACTACTGAATCTTAGTTCAAAACTGCAACACTTGTTAGGAATGGTACTATCCTGCTTTGTAGTTCTTTCTACATGTTTAACCAAGGTATTGTTAAGATAATGTCTCTGTTAAAATGAATCAGTTGCATTGTTTTAGGAATGGTACTTTTCTGCTTTGTCGTTCTTTATACATGTTGAAACAAGGCATTGTTAAGATAATGTCTCAGTCAATATGAATGAATCACACTGATGGAGAATTGCTACTCTCCTGCTTTGTTTCCCATTAAGATAAAGTAGATCAGTAGATGCTTTTCTTCTGGGAGTACAAGTCATCAACCGTTATTTCTCAGTAATTGTTTCCCTTATACCTATTGTTGCTTACAGGGATATCAAAATTAAAGCTCGGTTTTATTCCGACTTCGATTTTAGTTGAACTGCACAAAAGGAGCCAATGTGTCCAAGGCAAACTGCTGCATTACTGGGTCCAGTTGGTCGTTCCACTTTGCAGAAAGAAGCAGTCACTGTTTGCGCTACATTACAGAAGGAATGACCGAGAAGCTTTACAGAGTATTATTAGACGCTGGTGACATGACTAGTCTGCAGAGAGCATTGGCAATTTAACAACACGTGGAGTGCACTGGGCAAAAAGTGCCCAAACAAGTACAAGAAGCTACGACAGGACTCCACGATCATAGGCATTACATATTTTGAATGGGAAAAGCTTGTCAAAGTTTAATCATTGATGTTAGCAAGAAGACGTTAGTTTAATATATTGGAATTGGAAAACCTTGTCAAAATTTGCTCATTGATGTTAGCCAGAAGACATGCATTTGATATTTTTGAGTGGGACGCCCTTGCTGTGAGCAGCGTCGAGTGTTTTTTCCTATTCCTGTGTTCAGTTTAGAAGTAAATAGTTACTCTGCTGAGATATTCCTGTGTTAAGAGTTTGTTCTGAATATTGTCTATGTAATGCCAGGCCTTGTGTTTGATTGCAAAGTTGAGCTTGGAATGTTGTGGCATGCGGCATCACGAGCTGTTCACCGTGCCTCCTGAGAATAATGCTTCGTATTGTTTTGCATGTCGATCTAATGCCAGTGATTTGCTTGTTAAGAAGATCATCCTCTTCTGTTGTTTCCGTGCTTAAGAAGTTCATCGTCTTATGTTTCATTCATAGCCTATACGACAAGTCGGGTAGGTTAGACGTGAAACCATATGATCTTCCGACCAACTCATGATATTAGGCCGTGATTGGATCGTCGTTTTCCAACCAAAACCGCTTGTAAAACTGACGCTTGTAAATAAAAGCAGATGGTCTCGGGCGAAGCGCTTGGTTGGTCGATTTCGACTAGTAAAATATCGGAAGTACTTCACACACGATAAAAACGCTGAACGACACTCGGACGATTGCTAATCCAGCCGTTAGCTGCTGTTTCAGCCTTGCCCATGGATGGCATGATACGCACGTCGTGCATGTATCGTCTGGTAATGTCGTCCATATAGCAGTGCTCGTAAAATATACACTGGTCTCTCAAATTACACGCGTAACCCGCCGGTTTTACTTACAGACCTCGGGCCCTCGGTTTCATTACGCCTGTATTTTACGCGTTGTTTCCGATGACGAGTAAATTACACTTGTATGTTAATACAGGTTTGAAATAAACCAGAGCTCCCAAGCGCGGCCTTACCGTTTCATGCCGTCTCAGTTTCTCGAAGGTGCTCATAGGTGTCCGATGATCCTGGCTTCCTGAATGAGCAGCGGGCGCTGTATCAGACCATCCGTAGGGCCCGCGAGGCCCTCTCCGTTGTCCTTCGAGTTGTTGCGCTCGCCGTGGCGCCGAGCATTGTTAACATCGTCAACGAACATGAGGATTCAGGAGATGACTTTATTTTGACTGGATGACACTAGGGACCCACTAGGGCCATAGCCGTACGTACGCAAGTGCCTCCTTATTATGTACAACTATATTTTTTTTGCTTCCTCCTGGTTTCCTGACATCACGGTCCCACACCATTGTCAACCTATGTAGTCAATATAAACGAGAGAATTGCACAAGGTGCGGCCGACAGCTGGGACCAAGCAGCTCGAGCAGTATTTGTGTTTTTGAGGCGTGAGCACTGCAGAGTTTTTCTTGGCGATGATTTCGTTGTTGTTCAGAGGAGAGCAGGGTATTAACTGGGCGGGCTGTGGCCCGTCTAGCCCAGGCCAGATATCCAGCCCAGATACTAATTTTTTCAAGATGAAAATGGCTAGCCCAGCTATACATTTTTTTGAGGAATACCCAGGCAAGGTCAACTTGTTATTCTCTGCCCCGCTGGGCTGCAAATCTTTCCTAGGAGGGATGCATTAGGCTTAACAGGAAAATGGGCTTTAAAAATAATAAATGGGATGTAATTATAAAAACTGGGCAGTAACTATAAAAAATGCACCAAACACGAAATTAGTTTATAAAATATTATTTATGGATTGTGAAAATCTTAAATTTTCATTGTTGCGCGCGCAATGTTTCGTTGGATTTTTATGTAATGCAAATTTATATTTAATCTGACTAGAAATTTCGGGATAAAAATATTTCGGATCCCATCAAAATGTGGGAAATTTTATTGAATTCTGTCTTCAACGGTTGGTTGAAATTATTAATCGTTGTCCTAGCTAGAAAATGGGTTGTACTTTTAACAAACTGTAAAAGGGTTGTAGTAAATCCCATTAGAATTCAAAAATGGGTTGTACATTCTTACAAATCGCAAATGGGCTATAAATTCTCTGCCACACACTTGTGGGCCTACTAAGTTGACGCATCCCCTAAAAAAATAAGTTGACGCGTATGCAAGGCTTTGTCAACTTATTATAGTCAACACACGGTTCTAGCAGCAGTGGCCGTTGGATGTCTATCCAACGGATGTCGTGCTTCTTCTTCAATCTCGGATATTCTTAGCTTCGGCCGCCCAAAAAATGATTCCTCCCCCTGACATCTGGGCGCACCGTTTCGGAGGCTGACCTGTGGGCCTACTAAGTTGGAGCGTACCAAGGGCTTTGTCAACTTAGTCAATATAAATGATTCTAGCTTCAGTGACCGTACGATGTCCATCCAACGGCCGTAGTGCTTCTTCAACCTCTGGTCTTCTTGCTCCAGCCGCCCAAAGCAGCGCCGGTCGTGCCGCCTGCTCCTGCCTCCCGTGGCCGGCTGTGCTGCCGCGGAGGCCTCACCGCCCCCATACTACTCCCACCGCTGGCCAGGCCATCCCTCCACTCACCCACACCCCCTGTTATTCTGCGGCGACGGCAGCCTCACACCGCAGCCGAACCAGTGAACCCTTGTACTCCTCTCCGCGTGGGCTTCCACTGCTGCGTCTTCCCTGGCTCCGCGCCGTCCCCTTCCTAGGCCTTGCCGTCGTCCACTGCCCTGGTGCTCTCGGCGCGGCGTGGTCAACGTGGTCAAGGACCGACTTCTATCGGAAGAGTACTGTACATGGAGAGGCTGACAGCTGGGTCTACGGCGGCGGCAAGGAAGTGCCTCCTTATTACGCTCAAAATAATTATTCCTCCACCTGACAGCAGGGACCCACCGGACGGGCCACCTTATTTCGCGAAAAAAAATGTTTCCCACTGACTGCTGGGACCCACCGGACGGGCCACCGTATTTTGCAAAAAAATGTTCCTCCTGCTGTCAGCTCGGAGCCACCAGAAGTGCCTCCTTATTATGCACAAAAAATGAATACTCCCCCTGCTAGCTGGGACCCACCTTGGTGGGAGGCTGACTTGTGGGCCTACTAAGTTGACGGGGACAGACGGCTTTGTCAACTTAGTCAATATGAACGATTCTAGCTCCAGTGACCGTATGATGTCCATCCAACGGCCGTAGTGCTTCTTCAACCTATGGTCTTCTTGCTCCAGCCGCCCAAAGCAGTGCCGATCGTGTCGCCTGCTCCTGCCTCCCGTGGCCGGCTGTGCTGCCGCGGAGGCCTCACCGCCCCCTACTATTCCCACCGCTGGCCAGGCCCTGCGGCGACGGCAGCCTCACACCGCAGCCGAACGAGTGAACCATCATACTCCTCTCCGTGTGGGCATCCACTGTCGCGTCTTCCATGGCTCCGCGTCGTCCCCTTCCTAGGCCTCACCGTCGTCCACCGCCCTGGTGCTCTCGGTGCGGCGTGGTCAACGTGGTCAAGGAACGACTTACATCGGACATGGACTGTACGTGGAGAGGCTGACAGCTGGGTCCACGGCCGCAGCAAGGAAGTGCCTCCTTATTACGCGGAAAATAATGATACCTCCACCTGACAGCAGGGACCCACCGGATGGGCCACTGTATTTCACAAAAAAAATATTTCCCCCTGACTGCTGGGACCCACCAGCTACATCTTCGCACGCAAGGAAGTGCGTCCGAAAAAAACGATTCACCCCCCTGACTGTTGGGACCCACCAGCTACATCTTCGCACACAAGGAAGTGCCTGACAGTCGGGACCCACCTGGTCGAAGCGTACGTAGCGTTGTCATTCTGGTCGCGATCGTGTACTTACATATATACTGGTGGATGTAGAGGCGCGCACGTGTCGTACTAGAGGCGCGTACGTGTCGTAGTAGAGGCGCGCACGTAGCATGTACACGTACGTACAGCAGCCGGTGTGCAAGAAAGAAAATACGGCCACGTATGTGTACATACGGGCGGGGTCTCGAACGCCTACTTGCGCATACGTACGGCCAGAGCTCGTGTACATGGCTGGGTCGGAACAAAAAAATAGCGTCATCGTCGTGTTCATGGGGAGCCAACCGGCTGGGTCGGAACGGAATGCGTCGTCGTGTTCATAGGGAGGGCTTGAACGGAACAGGTGATGGTAACGGGGCCTGGCGTACCGCAGAATGGAGGAAACGGCCTTGTGTTCGACCGGCCACGTTCGTAACGGGATCCTGTTCATCGGGAGGGTCTGGCGTACCGCAAAACGGAGGAAACGGACCTCGTACGGTCGAAACGGGGGTCCTGTTGATCGGGAGGGGTGTGGCGTACCGCAAAACGAACGAAACGGACTTGTGTTGGAGCGCTACGGTCGAAACAGGGGTCCTGTTCATCGGGACGGCTGTGGCGTACCGCAAAACGGGACTCCACGGGATACTGTTCATCTCCACCGTCGACCTCCTCCAGCCTCCACGGGCTCCTGTTCATCCAGCCTCCACCGTGCGCTACTCCACTGGCTACTGTTCAACCACCCCTCCACGGGCACCCCTCCATCGTCTACTGTTCATCGAGCCCTCCACGGGGTCGTCCTTTTCATCCAGCCCTCCACACCATGGGGGTCCTGTTCATCCAGAGGCAGCGCCACCGCTCACTGTTCATCCACACCCCCCCCCGCAATGCTCACTGTTCATCCAGAGAGGCAGCATCGATCGGCTTCAGTTAGCAGCAGTAGCGAAGGAATCGCTCGATCGGGTTCAGTTAATAGCCATCGATCGATCGCTCAGGTTCAGTAACGCGTAGCCTTGCAGTGCAATCGCTCGGGTTCAGTTAGAGCCCAACGCCTCGCTCGGGTTCAGTTAGAGCCAACGCCTCACACACACGCGCGTACGTGTATGAGAGAAACGTGCATTGCTCGGCCCCCGACTGTCCACCGTAACCAGGAACTCCCCGAAATTTTCCTCGCCCTCGCTTTTACCATGGTTTTTTTCGTCATGGACGGCCCAAAGGATGTCATGCAGCTGCGTCTTCGGCCTGCCCAGGAAGAAAAGCCCATTTTCTGTCATGATTTTTTGTCATAGAAGTAGGAGCCCACCACATCTATGATGATACCGGGTTTTGTCACAATTATCGTCATAGAAGTGTCATATGTATGACAGAAAAAAAATTCGTTCGGCCCAAAATGTCACGGATGTGTCTTTTTTGTAGTGTTTAGGAGGAAAGGGCATGGGTTTCTGAACCCATGGTTCTCTTTCTTTACCGTGCTTCCTAGCAACAAAATCTCTCTTATCATAACGTTGATTCTTTGATTGTGGGTTATCAAGATCAACAGCAGGTTCATTCTCTACTTCATTATTATTGCTAGGTTGAGCATCAACATGAACATTATCATTAACATTATCACTAGGTTCATGTTCATCACCTGATTGTGTTTTAGCATCAGAAATAGAAATATCATTCGGATTCTCAGGTGTGTCTACAACAGGTTCACTAGAAGCATGCAAAGTCCTATCGTTTTTCTTTTTCTTCTTTTTAGAAGGACTAGGTGCATCTACATTATTTCTCTGAGAATCTTGCTCGATTCTCTTAGGGTGGCCTTCAGGATACAAAGGTTCCTGAGTCATTCTACCAGTTCTAGTAGCCACTCTAACAGCAAAATCATGTTTATTATTTAATTCATCAAGCAAATCACTTTGAGCTTTAAGTACTTGTTCAGCTTGAGTGGTAACCATAGAAGCATATTTGCTAATGAGTTTAAGTTCACCTTTAACTCTAGCCATATAATCACTCAAGCGTCCTATCATGAAAGCATTACTCTTTAACTCTCTACCAACATAAGCATTAAAACTTTCTTGTCTAGCCATAAAGTCATCAAATTCATCTAAGCATTAGCTATGAAATTTAGTAGACGGGATTTCAACTTTATCATATCTATAGAAAGAATTTACCTTCACTACCTGTGTCGGGTTATCAAGACAATGTGTTTCTTCAATAGGTAGATTAATACCATGTATTTCTTTAATAGGAGGTAAATTCTTAATATCTTCAGCTTTAATACCTTTTTCTTTCATTGATTCCTTTGCCTCTTGCATATCTTCAGGACTGAGAAATAGAACACCCCTCTTCTTCGGAGTTGGTTTAAGAATAGGTTCAGGAGCTGGCTCAATTGGCTCAGGAATTGCCTCAGGAATTGGCTCAGGAAGAGTCCAATTATTTTCATTAGTCAACATATTATTTAATAACAATTCAGCTTGGTCAACTGTTCTTTCCCTGAAAACACAACCATCACAACTATCCAAGTGGTCCTTGGAAGCATCGGTTAGTCCATTATAAAAGATATCAAGTATTTCATTTTTCTTAAGAGGATGATCAAGAAAAGCATTAAGTAATTGGAGAAGCCTCCCCCAAGCTTGTGGGAGACTCTCTTCTTCGATTTGCACAAAATTATATATTTACCGCAAGGCAGCTTGTTTCTTATGAGCAGGGAAATATTTAGCAGAGAAGTAATAAATCATATCCTGGGGACTACGCACACAACCAGGATCAAGAGAATTAAACCAAGTTTTAGCATCACCCTTTAATGAGAATGGAAATATCTTAAGGATATAATAATAGCGAGACTTCTCATCATTAGTAAACAGGGTGGCTATATCATTCAACTTGGTAAGATGTGCCATAACAATTTCAGATTCATAGCCATAAAAAGGATCAGATTCAACCAAAGTAATTATCTCAGGATCAACAGAGAATTCATAATCCTTATCAGTAACAAAGATAGGTGAAGTAGCAAAAGCAGGGTCATATTTCATCCTAGCATTCAGAGTTTTCTATTTAAGTTTAGCTAGTAATTTCTTAAGATCAGATCTATCATTGCAAGCAAAAAGATCTCTAGCAGTTTCTTCATCCATAACATAACCCTCAGGAACAATAGGCAATTCATATCTAGGGGGAGAACCTTCATCATCACTATCATCAATAATTTCATCTTCAATAATTTCATTCTCTCTAACCCTAGCAAGTTGGTCATCAAGAAATTCACCTAATGGCAAAGTAGTACCAAGCATAGAAGTAGTTTCATCATAAGTATCATGCATAACAGAAGTGGCATCATCAATAACATGCGACATATCAGAATTCATAGCAGTAGCAGGTTTAGGTGTCGCAAGCTTACTCAAAACGGAAGGAGAATCTAGTGCAGAGCTAGATGGCAGTTCCTTACCTCCCCTCGTAGTTGAGGGAAAAATCTTAGTTCTTTCGTCTTTCAAGTTCTTCATAGTGATCAGCAGATATAAATCCCAAGTGACTCAAAGAATAGAGCTATGATCCCCGGCAACGGTGCCAGAAATAGTCTTGATAACCCACAAGTATAGGGGATCGCAACAGTTTTTGAGGGTGGAGTATTCAACCCAAATTTATTGATTCGACACAAGGGGAGCCAAAGAATATTCTCAAGTATTAGCAGTTAAGTTGTCAATTCAACCACACCTGGATAACTTAGTATCTGCATCAAAGTATTTAGTAGCAAAGTAGTATGATAGTAATGGTAACAGTAGCAAAAGTAAAGATAGCAGTTTTGTAGTAATTGTAACAGTAGCAACGGAAAAGTAAATAAGCAAAGCACAATATGTTAAAAGCTCGTAGGCATTGAATCAGTGATGGATAATTATGTCTGATGCGATTCCTCATGTAATAGTTATAACATAGGGTGACACAGAACTAGCTCCAGTTCATTAATATAATGTAGGCATGTATTCCGAATATAGTCATATGTGCTTATGGAAAAGAACTTGCATGACATCTTTTGTCCTACCCTCCCGTGGCAGCGGGGTCCTAGTGGAAACTAAGGGATATTAAGGCCTCGTTTTAATAGAGTACCGGACCAAAGCATTAACACATAGTGAATACATGAACTCCTCAAACTACGGTCATCACCGAAAAGTATCCCGATTATTGTCACTTCGGGGTTGTCGGATCATAACACATAATAGTGACTATAGACTTGCAAGATAGGATCAAGAACTCACATATATTCATCAAAACATAATAGGTTGAGATCTGAAATCATGGCACTCGGGCCCTAGTGACAAGCATTAAGCATAGCAAAGTCATAGCAACATCAATCTCAGAACATAGTGGATACTAGGGATCAAACCCTAACAAAACTAACTTGATTACATGGTAAATCTCATCCAACCCATCACCGTCCAGCAAGCCTATGATGGAATTACTCACGCACGGCGGTGAGCATCATGAAATTGGTGATGGAGAATGGTTGATGATGACAACGGCGACGAATCCCCCTCTCCGGAGCCCCGAACGGACTCCAGATCAGCCCTCCCGAGAGACATTAGGGCTTGACAGCGGTTCCGTATCATAAAACGGAAACTTTCTCTCTGATTTTTTTCTCCGTGAAACAGAATATATAGAGTTGGAGTTGAGGTCCGTGGAGCATCCGGGGGCCCACGAGACAGGGGGCGCGCCCCCCACCCTCGTGGACAGGGTGTGGGCCCCCTGGCCTTGATTCTTTTGCTAGTAATTTTTATATTTTCCAAAAGTTATCTTCGTGGATTTTCAGGTCATTCTGATAACTTTTGTTTTCTGCACAATAACCAACACCATGGCAGTTCTATTGTAAACATCGTCAGTCCGGGTTAGTTTCATTCAAATCATGCAAGTTAGAGTCCAAAACAAGGGCAAAAGTGTTTGCAAAAGTAGATACGTTGGAGACGTATCAACTTTCATTGTAAATATCAAACTCCTCATCGACTTATATAGCCTGTGTACACTCACAAACATATTAGTCCCTTAAACTATAAGTCTTCAATACACCAAAATCACTAAGGGGCACTAGATGCACTTACAAGAACCCTTAGAGAATAATCAGTATCCCATCCTGAGTAATCAAGATTCGTTCGTTAGTGTCACAATTTCTCTTCCAATTCTTATAATCCCTTTATTCGTCCAGCAATTTTTTTCATCTATTTTCTAAGATAGCTCCGTGCAGATGCCTGTCTTGATTTAGCAGAAGGCCACACGCCGAGTGGAATTTGGCAATTCCTACTTTTACTAGCCCACTGATGTAAGGGCCGATGCTTCTTCCTGTGTTTGAGATTTCTAAGCCTCATTGTTCCATTCTAATTGCATCCCCATCCCTTACTTTAGTTTATCATAATGGTTTGATCTACCTGACTCTTGATTTTTGTCCATCCTTTTGACAGTCGGCAATTCTACCCCATAGAAGTACGCACTTACTTTTGACAGTTTGCAGTTTACTGTTTGATTCTTCTGCCAATTTAACATTGTGTATTGTATCATTGTATGATGGGTAGTACGTTCAAGATTTCTTATGGTTAATGTAGTCTTCATTTTATTTATACTATAATCCGGATGTTATAATGATAACATGATTTGTTCATTTAAGTTTGCAGGTATACATGCACCATAGGCATTCATTTATATTTTACCCAATGACCTCAGAGAACACAATATGACCTCAGAGAAGACTGAAAGTTGACAACCTTCTCTGCTCTTGAATAAGTATCTCGCATATCATATGATAGATAAAGATTTTCCGTACTCTCGAATCCGGATAATCTCTATCATTGCAAAACTTCGGTCACATTCAAGTTTGTTGCTTAAATTTCTCATGTACTTTGTTTTAATTTCCAAATATACATAGTTCACTTATCACCCCTTTGGTTATATTGTCATAGGATAGTCACAGACCCATCATAGCTGAGAGAAGAAATAAGGAGTTAGTGGCATAAATATGAATACATAAATGTTAATCATATATAATGTGTTTCTGACAAATTAAGAGTATTTGCCAATTTTTCAGTTTGAGTCGTAAGTAATGTTCAAAAGTCATATACAACGATTTATCCTTTAATATTTTCTGAACTATGATAAGTTATCAATAGCATCCAAGTAATATAGGCAACTGACATCTGATCAATACGGAAGCGAGACCTTACGTGATTGTCGCAGTTCTATAAAGAGAACATGAAACATCAAATTTATACAAACAGTTGGACAATTGTAACTAAGTAGAACAAAGTGATTAATCACATTAACGGATAAGCTTTTTCATCATGAATTCCCAGGGTTGCATTTATCTTCAGCGTCCATGCTAGCTATGAGTTTCGTGGACAACGCTCCCTACCAATACAAGCCTTCACGGAATAATAGTGTGAAAAAACTAAGTGCAATCTTACTATGAAAAAATTCAGAGATGCGAGATGATCTCTAATTCACCCTTGCACTTTACAATGTTATGCCAACTATTGGCTTTGGTTTTTCTAAACTGAGTTTGGCAGATCCATGCATGGATAAACACTCACCATGCATTATGTTATGCTACTTATATACTATAATGACAAACAGTAAATAATATTATTTTCAGTTTCAATTATCATTTTATTAATTTAGTGTTCATATTCCTTACAACCAAACAACATCTGAATATCTTGCTACATATTCCAGCAGCAAAGCGCGGTGGTATCATCTAGTATTTCAATAAACACTTTACATAAAACATTTCAAATAAAATGTTAGCCAAGCATTTGAAAAATGTTAAATGCACATAGTGAAAATGTTTCTCATATATAGGAAAATTTATACAAAAAATATATAATGTGAATGAAAAAAGATGATCATGTATTTAAAAAATGTTAATCCAAGCATTTGGAAAAAATGTTGAAGAAATGGTAAATGAGTATACAAAAAATGTTGACCATGTATTGAAATGCTAAACTTGTATTTGAAAAATATTAATCAGCCATTTGAACAATGTTAAATGTGTATAGAAGAAATGTTGACCATCTAATCATAAAACTTTAAAGCAGTGTTTGAAAAATGTCAATCAAGCATTTACGCAAATGTTAAATGTGTATAGAAAAACTATTGACCATGTAATAAACAAATGTCAATCTAGTATTAGAAAAATGTTGAGCAAGCATTTGAAAAAATGTTAAATATTAAATGTTAATCATGTATAAAAACGGGTTATTGTATTTGAAAATTGTTAATGAAGGATTTAATAAAAATGTAAAATTTGTACAGAAAAATGTTGACCATGTATTCAAAAGTATTAATCTAGTATTAGAAAAATCTTAGTCAAGCATTTGAAAATGGTTAAAGTATGTAGAAAAAATGTTGACCATGTATTCAATAAATACTAATCTTTTATTTGCATAATACTAAAAATGTATTCGGTATATACCAAAAATGTGTATAAAAGAAAAATGGATACCCGAGAGAAAACAAAATAAAAACCAATTAAAAATGAGGAAAAAAACCCAATGAAAAATGAAGAGATAATAAGAAAAGAAAAAATCTACTGAAAAGGGAAAAGAAACAAAGAAAACATAAAACATAGAAAAATAAAAGGAGAGAAAGAAACAAAGAAAAACAAGTGAAAAAAATAAGAAAAGAAGAAAAAATACCTGAAAAATAGTGGAAACCCGTCTCTTTTTCTTTAACAAAGTCATTACCTAATAATTTAAGTATGCGCAAGTGGCCGGCCCGCAATTGTAGACGTCTTGAACGAGAACGAAGGGACACTCGCTATAAGCGAGATATAGCATTTACGTATGGCAACGCCCCTCAATATGAGTGAGGCTTAGCAATTACGTGCATAGGTCCAGCAACCCCCATTCCACCCCACCCTCGCGCGAGAGTGGGGTGCTATGCTTGGGAATAGCAAGCTAACAAATGGTGACAAGCAAACTATATTTTGGGACAATTTTTTCAGCCAGATATATTTTTTCTGACCGGTTATATATTAAAATACATTCCAAATATTATTAAAAAATGTTCCAGAAAACTTAATTTAAAAAAATGTTCACCAGTTTTAGAAATTCACAAATTTAAAATGTTTTCATATTTTTTTAAAAAAACAAATAGTATTCATTAATTTAAAAATATTCAGGAATTTATGAAATGCTCCCGAATTCATAATGTGCTTATGTACAAAATAATGGATGAAAAAATGTTCACACATTTTTAGAAAACTTTCATGAATCCAAAAAACATGTGCATTAATTTTAAAATGTTCAAAAATAACAAAGTGTTCCTAAAGTTCAAAAATGTCTGCAAATGAAAATAGGACAAAAAGGAAATACTAACATGAAAGAAATCAAAATAGAAACACTGGAATATAAAAAACGGAAAACCCCAATATGAAGCATAGAAAAAACAACAGATACGGAAGAAAAAAACCCAGAGAGTTGATTCTATAACCTTCCTAAAACCAAAGAAAACCAGTCTCACAACCCTTCCAAAATGGGAAAATCAGGTCGCGTACATGGGTCGGCCCAAACAACACAAACGATGGACTAGGGGTGTGCATTTGGTTAGCAGATGACTCCCTACGTGTGGGGTATGACTAGCCAAATTTTAGTTGGTCTACGTCAATTCGTTCTAGAAAAATTTGGCATTTGGCGAGGCATGTGTCGCGACATATCACGAATGTCTAGAAGCTCTCGAACCACACACTCACGCACGATGTGAGTGGGCACTCGCGCGATGTGCTGGCGGACACATAATCTCAGGGATTGCATGGTGAAGGGAGATATGTTCCTCTCAACATTGAGATCCTTATTGTATTAGATCAAACGAGAGGGTATCCCTAGTGAACCACGTATGGTCGAGTATGTAAGGAGGACTTAGATGAGGGAGCCACTAGGTCTATATCCGAAAGAATCAAGCTGATAAACATAATTATTGTTATCATCAACTTAACCAATAAAGAGAATTTGGTAGGCCATATGGCCTTACCCCGTGCGGGGGCCTAGACATGGGTAAACCACCTTGGATGTTCATATGCTGGCTAGTTCTCTTCGGGCACCACCTTATAGGGTTATAAGATCGATCGACCATTATTCTTCAACATTTAGCACCCACCGTGGGGTTAGAATGGAATTTGCCAGCAACCTTCAGCACATGCAAAAGCATGTCGTGTTCAGATCTAGACTATGATGGTTGTTGTTGGTATGGGATGATTACTCCACATTCAACCAGGTGGAACCTAGTGACGTGGAAGATGACCTTGGAGGAGGCTCGACGGTTCCCTGTTGCCTAGGCCTCGTGCTCCATGTAGATCAGAGTGGCGATCAACAAGGGATGCTAGTCGTGATATCTGTCGCACATCCAGTAAGCCAAATAAGGGATGAAGGATCAAGCAGTAAGGACATACCGCTCCCATCCTGGCCATGGTCAGATTCTGCCTTGTGAAACCAAGGAGAAACCTGCTGCTCCTTAAACAAAGAAATTCATCCGGACTGTTAGAGTTGTGTCGAATATTGTGTACAAGGTGGATTACAGTTGGACTCTGAGCTGTATTGCATTTACAGGGTATGGAGTCGTGTACTAATAGGACACTTATATCCTAGGCCTCTCATATAGTCATGTATAGTGAGGGTAGACACACAATGTAACCTATGCGAACATAATAGCACAGGAACGCAGGGGAAGCAGACGGCTTGTGCTGGCATCCAGGGCGATCGGGTGCGGTATTATAGCGGTGTCATGGGGAGGAGCGCCCATAATCAGGCCTCGGGAATGTAGCCATATCGATGAACCTCGTTAACGAATCTTTGTGTCGTGCCTCGTGTGATGGCTTGGTCGTCGGATGATCAATGATATGCCTCCGATTTACTCTAACAAGTGGTATCATGAGCTAGGCTGATCGGAGGCAATGGACTGTTGATCTAGAGGAAGTATAAGTTTCAGATGCAGCCGGTTGCAGTGTGGTTCTCAACGAAATCAAAAAAAGCAAGATCAGAGAAGAGACGTGCGGTGATCGAGTCCATTGATTGGTCGGGTGAGCGTTCAAGCAGAAGCGTGTTTGTGGGAGGTCCGCATGATGGCAGATCCAATTGGTAGCGGATCGATCTGGTGTTTCCAGCGAGTCGGTGTGGAGCAAAAGGGTGTGGCAGCAAGAGATCGTGTGGCGAGCGAGGCGCACATCCTGGGTGGAGGCTACCAAGAGCGGACACATGCGTGTTGGTTGGCCCATGCGGTGTTGTACGGAAAGGCTCCGAGGAGTTGTTGATGATGGCCTAGGTGACGTCTTTGACACATAGGTATGTGCTATCTAGAAGTGTCACGGTGTCCATGAACTAGTGCAGAGCTAAGACGTGCATGACATTTGTTTGGGGAAAAAAGAGGAAGCAACCAGGACTACGTGTGTGCATGAGAGGAGTTTGGTTGGGTCATGTTCGATCTATTTTCTGCTATGAGGTGCATGGATAAGCAATAACACATAGTGATAGAAGAAAAGGAAAATTTATGTCAGTTGCATGAAAGTTTATCCGGGTCGGTTTATTGAGATGGATTGAAACACATGGATAGGCTGCGAAGGCGCACGGACAAGCACATCATGAGGATTATGCAAAAAACACAGGGCGTCCAAGACATGCACGAATGTGCAAGCGGTCGTGATGCAGGGTGGAGCATGATTGTAGTTGAAAAGGTTTGGCTGGGTCAGACTAGACAGTCTGACGGATCGACATGAGTCGGTTGGAACAGAAGACGGTGGTGGAATTGGCGATGACGACATTGAAGCGTGATGCTGATGGTGACCGACTTCTGGGCATGGAAACCTGTGGTGCAGGCCCGAGGGTTTGTGCGGCTTCGGCGAGACTATTGCGCGGGGTTGATTCAAGGTGATGTACACACGGAGCTTGAAGTCGACGGGGCGCGAGGGTGGACTGATCATCTACCATGGAGTCATGTTGAAGGTGGAGCTGGATTGAGGGGCTACAGTGTAAGGATCCAAAGAATCGAAGCCTATTCAGCGGGGAAAAGCGAGGGACACGTAGTTCGGACTGGAGCCCGCTGGTCTGATGGAAGCATGAAACTCGTCATCGGTCGGTGATGATCGATGGTACTCTGTAGTGGGGTTGAGTGGTGTGGATTTACGACCCTTGAGACTCGACCTGAACAGCGGAGGCTCGACGCGGTAATAGCGGCGAGGCATGCGATATGCACGAGGCATGGAGACATGCCAGGGCTCTGGTGGTCATACATGTGGTGAGACAACTATGAATTTGACTCGAAATAACTACAAGCAACGGTGAAATTCTTTCAAGTTTGAGACAGACGGTCAAGGAAGAGCGACGATGTTGAGTTCAGGTAACTCTTTTGTGTGATGTTCAATATGTGAGTTGTTCAGTTTCACGTAGATCAGTGATCAGTGTGTGATGGCATTGAAGGGATACTCTGGAAGTTGGAAGCACAAACTAGAGTAAGGAGAACTTAATTTCGCTCGAGCTTTAACTACGGTCAAGAAAAGAAGGGACTACAAGTTGCAGGTGGAGTCACATGGAGTCTGGGAGTAGCAACGGTGCTTAAGGATAAGCTCAAGTCCAATGTACATGAAAGTTTGACACATGGACGAATTCATGGTGGTGGATAATATTCGCCAAGATGGAGTTTGTTAGAGTTATGTCGAATATTGTGTACAAGGTAGGTTAAAGTTGGACTCTAAGTTGTATTGTGTTTACAGGGTATAGAGTCGTGTCCTAGTAGGACACTTGTATCCTAGGCCTCTCATATATAGCGAGGTTAGACACACAATGTAACATATCCCAACATAATAGCACATGGATGCAGGGGAAGCAGGCGGCTTGTGCCGGCGTCCAGGGCGACCGAGTGCGGTATTGTAGCAGTTTTCATGGGGAGGAGCGCCCATAGTCAGGCCCCGGAGATGTAGCCACATCGGTGAACCTCGTTAACAAATCTTGGTGTCGTGCCTCGTGTGATGGCTTGCTCTTCGGATGATCAATGATATGCCTCTATTCTAACAGGGATGCTAAGTTGCCTATGATGTGGGTCTACTCATCCCTTTTTGGCACAGTTTTTAATACTATTTATAGGAATTTATATTATATTTCTAGACTGACCTATTAATTCAGTGCCCAGGGGCAGTTGTTGTTTTCTGCATGTTTTTAGTTTTATATAAATCCATATTAACAGAGCTCCAAATAACTTGGGGATTTAAGAGGAATTTTTCCGGAGGTAGAAGAATCCTGAAAGCACCGGGAGGGGCTTGGGGGGCATTCCAGGCTCCTAGGCGGCCAGGGGTCCACTAGTGTGAGTAGGTCATATGGGTCCCCTGGCCACCGCCTTTCATCCATCTTTCGCCTATAAATCCCATAATTCCATGACCCCCGTACCATTTTTTGTGATTTATTCGCCGCCACGCATTGTTGTTCCGAGGATCCAATCTAGAGGCCTATTCTGGCACCCTGCCGGAGGGGGAATCCATCACAAGTGCCATCTTAATCAACCTTGTTGCTACCATAACCATATATGAGTAGTTCCCTTAGGACATTAGGACCATAATAGTAGCTCGATAGCATCCCCTCTCTCTCTCCCTCACATGATAAGGATCCATATGATGTAATGCGGTGTTGTGTTTGTTGGGATATGATGAATTGTCACTTTATGATCAAATTGTTCATTGAATTATACTGGATCTCTTACGAGTTCTTTGCTGCATAATTAAATAGTTGTATATGCTGGCTGATCTATTTGTCTACGTTGGCCAAGTTTGATGCGTAGTTCTTCAGGGGGAGTTGTGTGCGGTAGTGGGTTCAATTTGTGATGATCCATCCCAGTGACAGAAAGGGAATGTGCACGTAATGTATCACTACTACTAAGGATAAAATAGTGGTTCTTTATCACACTTGGATGATAGTTTTACTATCTACATTACATCATCTTGCTTATTACAGTACTCTATTTATTATGAACTTGCTACCTCGAGATGCATGTTGAATAATGGTCTTTCGGTGGAGTATTAGTTGTAGATGCAATTGGATAATGGTCTACATATCACAGACATAATGCTTACTAGTAGAATACACGTCCGTTGCTACGGGCTACAGTGCATACAAATGAGGCAGCGGCGGGAAGAGCCCTGTCTCCGCCTGGCGACAAGCCATGTCCTCACGCGGACACCTTCCATGGAGGCACTAGAAACACACTACGGTGAGCACATGCTGATGGCGTCGGCGTTCAGGGATGGCAACAATGCGGTGACACCGGCAACACTTCTGACTGCCATTGAGAAGTGTGCGGTGTCCTCCACTCCAAGGTGGGCATCGAGGTCTTTTGCCCCCGCATTACCTATGGTTGTCATTCTCGACGTTGGAGCAGTGCACCCGTGTTATAGAGGTCCATGAAATTCAAGTGTTGGCGCCGTAGATTCAGTTCACCCCTGTTCCGGGCAAGGTTGGCTCTGGCTAGTTTTGGGTTTGTGTAGTGAATTTGTGAGCCATGTCTTGTTAGTTGAGTGAACTTGGACGTGAGCTGCTGAATGTGTAGTGAGCTTCATTGCTGAGTGAGCTTGTGGGTGTTGAAATTATGCGTAATTTGAAATTTTCTATCTAAGTTGATGTGTAGTGAACTCCAGTACAATTGAAGTGCAATGTGCTATCAAAGTTGTTGTGGAATCACAGGGTGAAATGTGGTTGCATGAACAATATTTTCACAACATACTGACAGTAGTTTTCAGAATTCTCAGAAGGAACGTATAAATTGCTCTTCTAACTAAATTTGGGCACACATCTGGCAAAATTTGGGCATATATTGACAACATTTTGATAGAGAGGAACATATAGCTGCAATTCGGGCACACAACTGATTAATATGGGCACATTTAACAACACTTCTCTGAATTCTCAGAACTGAGACAACATATAACTGAAAATGCTTGAAAGATAGCATTGTTTAACTAAAGATAACATAAAATACATCTAACTGAATTTTTTTTGACTGACCAACATATATGGATGACTGAATCTGCGTGAAACACAACACATATCAACTGAAATTTCATGAAACACATCATACATCAACAGAAGTACATATTGTACGTTGGTGCAGCCACTTCATCCGGCTGTAATATTGGGCACTCGTCCATGCCAAAAACCACCACCCGCAGTTGCATCTGGGGTCAACCATATGAGGACCTTTGCGTGGCAAAGCCCAAATTAATGTCAAGATTAAAACCTGGAATGAAGAAAATACATCAGAAAATCAAGTTAAAATAGGAGCTGGATATTCAAAATAATAATGAATTAAATACAAAACTGAGAATAACAACTAAGATATTCTGGGAATAAGATGGTGTGCTATGTTACAGTTGAATAGTAGAACCTTGCCAATGGTTGATTGAATGAAGAAAAAAGATGATTTTTCTATGAAGAAGTCATACCATCTCTTGTTGCACATCTCGCTCCTGGGTCGTATGCCTGCTCACTTCTCTTAGCAACATTGTCATATGTTCATCGTACAAAATCAAACACATGTGTTGAACATTTGGCAGGTTACACATATTATCATGTAGAAAGACATACCCAATTTGTATGAAGGCATCATGTTCCGTCTGTTGCAGAAGTCTCAGGCCACCCTCATTGGCATGACAACTGGAGCTACTCTGCCTTGTGCCCTCCATGTTGCCAGGACATAAGGACCGCATTCTAGGCACAACTGGTGTCTTGCAGCTGGCACTCGGAAGAAAAGAGTGATGAGATATTACAATGGCCCCATTGGAATCAATTTTTTTAGCTCAGAATGAAAATAGATTTTGAATCCGTGTAGTTCAAAAACTTTGTTAAGCAAAGGTAGAAAATTGTGTTCACAATAAAGAGAAGATACATTTCATAAAAAAAGTTTAGATCCATAAACAATACTACCTTCTTCCTCAGGTCTTTGTTTTAAAATCTTACAAAAGGGAAATGCTAGAAGCAGAAACTCTAGTGTCTAGTATGTCCAAAGTCAAACAAATTCAGAAATATCTTCCAGTTCATTTACACAAACTAAGACAAAACTAATCAAGGCAACTTATAATACAATTTAAGGGAAGGGTAGAAACAACTAATCTGCTCATAATATATAAGGGAATGGTACTATTCAGCATCAACCAAAAAGTATCTCCTTGGTAATCAATGCTCCTAGCAATAATCTACATATATAATGCCTGCGGCAAGTTCCTTCCTAGAGCGATCTAGCAATGGTAGCCGTAGTCAAGACAATGTAGTTCCTACAAAATCAAATTTCGTCTTGATGCGCAATCAACACCATTGTCCTCCACACTACAGGAAGAACATATTTCAAAATAAGCCTCAATTGGACTCCATGAGCTCGGTGTTGGTGATGTTGCCATCACCATGCCATGTCTTGTAGTGGAAGCATGCATCATGATGAGCCTCAATTGTTTCCAAGTTGAGCCTAAAATTCTAGGGGATTAAATAAATTTCAAAATAAGAAAAGACATTTGGGGAAAATATTAATGACTTGCAAAGAAGAAGAAAAAGAGGATGTGGAGACAATAGTACACCTAGATGTCACACTCCAAGTGGCAAATTGCTTTTTCCAAAATCATCAATGGTCATTGACATAGCATGATTCACTACTTTGTTGCAGTACCTGTGAAAAAATTGCACACCATGAAACAAAAATATATATCCATAGGCATAAAATGGATACTACTAATATGGTCTATCTGAACAAATACATGGTAGTTGTGTAAGATCAGATAATTTCAAGAGGTAGATTTATTCCAAGTCTTTATTGGTCAATACACTTCTTAAGGCGATGACTAGTGTTGTGTGATGTGTGTGTGTTGGGTGTATGCCTTGCAATCGCAAAAATAATAATATAATGTTAAGAGTACATCTTCCAATTTTCTTATTTTAACAACAAACTGAACTCATGCATGCATATTCAATAATTTCATGTTTTCAGAAATTTATTGCAAGCAACAATCCCCACAAAAATCACAGACTAAACCATTTATACACAACACAACTGGTAGGACATCTGTAAAAAATAAAAAAATGTACGAACTGGATCATTGGCTCCTGGAGAGAGAATTGGATTGCATAGTACTACTTCATGCTATTATTGAAGTAACAATGAGACCATATGCAAAATGAGAAAATAAAATAAATATATATGAGCTCCTAGGAATAAATAGTAGAAGTTAAAATGAGCAATGGACAAGCAAAACTTTAAATGTACTTGTTACAAAGAAGATGGGTTGAACATGATGGATGCAGGTTAACAACAATGATTTCCTTCGTATCTTCGAAGTTAATGAGTAACTCCAACAAATAATTAATTACTAAAACAACAAGTAGCATGCATGTATCATACATACTAGACATATTAAACAACATGAACATCATCTTCGAACATGCAACATCAACCATAGTAAGAGATTGGATCGGATTACGGCATAGTACTAACCATTTGAATGTGCCTCTGTTGCTGCTTATACGATGTTGACAATGTTAGTGACGACTTGATTGAAACGGCGTTGAAGATGGCGATGAGTACCACAGCCTGACTTGAAAGGAAGACAACCCATGGTGACAGACGATGAGCAGTCCTGCAAAGCGCTTCCAAAAACCTTATTCACCCTCTCCCGGTGGAGGATCACAAGAGCTAGATATTTCAGAGACCTACTGAAAGAACATGCGGTGCCCCATGTTTGGTTTTGGTAATTGATGACAATCTCTATGGACTAATGGTTACCTTGAGTTATATTTGAAGGATTTGTCCATGGGCTTTTCTTGGAGTCCATTTGTTGGTTTCAAGGAGAGTTTGTAATGACCAAGGTGCTATTCAAGGAATTACCTAAAGATTGGTCATTTGAGAGGTTGATCAAGACTAAGTCAAAGAGTAAATCAAAGTGATCAACTCAGAAAGCGTACAAGATGTCCATTTGTTGGTTTCAAGGAGAGTTTGTGATGACCAAGGTGCTATTCAAGGAATTACCTAAAGATTCGTCATTTGAGAGGTTGATCAAGACTAAGTCAAAGAGTAAGTGATCAACTCACAAAGCGTACAAGATGTACCAAGGGATCAAGTGATCCCATGGTATGGTAAGCATTGTCCATTACGCTTTGTATGCTAACCCATGGTATTCGTGAGAGTTCGTTATGGGGTTAGGTTGCGGTGTGCAAGTTCAAGTGGAGCATCACGAAGAGATCAAATGCTTGAAGCCTGCCGTTCATTGTGGCAACAATGGATTTGTGAAGATGTGCGGAATAGTGGCTCACCCATAGTGGAGTATGGGGGAGCAATCAACTAGTCTTCATCGAGCCAACGCAATCAAGAAAGGTGGTCCAACTTGAGGGAGTCAAGATCGTCATCATCTAGCTCAAGTGGACCATGTGCAAGGCAAAGGTTTTCCCTTAATAGGTTTTCTATTTTACCGATCTCATGGTGGTACTTGGGAGACCGGGTTATAAGATCGACTGCCGTACTATCAAGGGGGGCTCTCGATGAGTAGCTTGATCGTATTGTTCATAGAGATCTCAAACCATTGCATCCTTGCATCATCTTTCTTGGTTCTTGTTTGGTTCTCTTTGTGAGATTTGGAGCTTATGGTCATCTTGATGACAAGCTCGAGTTCATCAAAAACGGAGTTCACATGCATCTTCTATGATGTTTTCGATGTTGGAGGTACTGCCGATTCTTCTCTGTTGGAGGTTTCTCTCCTCTTTTTGTTAGGCATACCTCCCCTACCTCTTCTTACTGTTTTGATGCTACTCATTGTCTTGTATCCAACAAGCTTGAGTTTGCTCAATTCGGAGCTCATTTGCAGAAGTTATGGCAGTTCTGGTTTTTTTGGATCCGTCTGTTGTCTTTAGTTGCGTTTTGTAGGCATCCAAGTGCTAAAGCCTCTGTGGCGTGCAGTAGTACTGCTCAAGGGAGTGGTAGTACCGCAGGGGCCAGTGGTAGTACCGCTCCTGGTGAGCGGTAGTACCGCTGCCTCTAGCCCAGAACGCTGACGTGCACGGAAGTAGGTGCGGATGTTGGGTGCTAAGCGGTAGTACCACGGTCAAGGCGGTAGTACCGCCTATCGGCGGTAGTGCCGCTGGTACTACCGTCCCTGCTATGGTCTCGTTTTTTCGTGTCGGGTTTCCGTAAAGGACCACGCAGGGGAGCGGTAGTAGGGACGGCAGTAGGGCGCGGTAGTACCGCTTATTAGCGATAGTACTGCTCCTACGTCCACTCCAACTGCCACTCAGCTCACTGCCCTCCTCTGTTTTCCAGCAGCTGTAGGGAGCGGCAGTACCGCTTATCAGTGGTAGTACCGCCCACAGGGCGGTAGTACCGCCCTAGTGTGTGTACTTCTTCTCCTTCAGCCCTGGTTGCCCTATGCCTGCTTGCCACAGCGGTAGTACCGCTCCGGCAAAGGGGGTCTTCTTCCCCAATGAACCTTATCCTTTTAGCTCGTGTTCTTCCCCCATTGTTTACCTTCTTCGAGCTTGCTATCTCTCAATCCCTCCATGGATTCTTGCTAGTTTTTGAGGGAAAAGAGAGAGGAGATCTAGATCCACATTTCCACCAATCACTTTCTCCTCTATGTGAGGGGAACTCCTTGGATCTAGATCTTGGCGTTCTTGGTGTTCTCCTTCTTGTTCTTCCTCTCACTTTCCTCCCTAGCATTAGTTGCTTTGGTGGGATTTGGGAGAGAAGGAATTGGGCACTCAGTGTGCCCTTGCCATTGCATTTGGTGCATCGGTTTAAGTTCTCCATGGTGATACGTGGAAGTTACAAGTTGAGAAGCTTATTAGTCTTGGGTGCTTGGTACCCTTGAGCTTGTTCCTCTTGGTGCTTGGGCACCCTAGACGGTTGGTGTTGCTCGGAGTTCAATCATTGTGGTGTAAAGCTCCAGGCAAGCGTGGGGGTCTCCAATTAGTTTGTGGAGATCGCTCCGAGCAATTTGACGAGTACCGGTGACCGCCCCCAAGAGTTGCCAAAGTGTACAGGTTCGGTGACCGCCCCCAAGGGTTGCCATTTGTACGGGTTCGGTGACCGCCCTCAAGGGTCCCTTAGTGGAATCATGGCATCTTGCATTGTGCGAGGGTGTGAGGAGATTACGGTGGCCCTAGTGGCTTCTTGGGGAGCATTGTGCCTCCACACCGCTCCAAACGGAGATTAGCATCCGCAAGGGTGTGAACTTCGGGATACATCATCGTCTCCGCGTGCCTCGGTTATCTCTTACCTGAGCCCTTTACTTATGCACTTTACTTTGTGATAGCCATATTGTTCTTTGTCATATATCTTGCTATCACATAGTTACCTATATTGCTTAGCATAAGTTGTTGGTGCACATAGGCGAGCCTAGTTGTTCTAGGTTTTGTGCTTGACAAATTAACCGCTAGGTTTATTCCGCATTTGTTCAAGCCTAAACCGTAATTATTTTAAAGCGCCTATTCACCCCCCCTCTAGGCGACATCCACGATCTTTCACCTGCTCTCCTGCTCGCCATTGCACGCCGGCGTCCAGGATGGAGTAGACTATGGCGGCGGCGCAAGTAAAAGGAGGAGAGAAAACCCTAGCTCGATTTTTGGTGTGTCTTTGGTTGTAGTCGGTAAGCGCTATATATAGTAGGACCAAGGCGATGTCAAGTTGTGATCACAATCTCAAACCGACTTGGTTTTCAAGTCCTGAACTTACCGAACAAGTAAACAATCAACTTGTCTGTTAACACATCAAAAAATAACATGGCAGTTTTGAAAAGAAAGAAAGCAGGTAGCCCACTCCCGCTCCCGCTCCCTCGAGCCCTCCCCTGCTTCCCGCCAGTAGCCACTCCGGCCCCGGCATCCACCAACCCCGCCGCTCTCCACCTGGACGCGGCATCCACTCCATGGCGTCTGGCTCGTGGAGCCCGCCTTCCGTTTCCACGTCGTTCCAGGGCGAGCGGCCGGTCGTTTCTGGGCTGGGGCTGTCTGGCTCACCTGGATATGCCCGCTCCTCGTCAGTCGCGGGGGCCTGACAGGAGGTGGAGATGCCGGCGGCTGCTGGCCCCTTGATACGTCTCCAATGTATCTATAATTTATAAAGTATTCATGCTATTATATTATCCATCTATGATGTTTTATATGCATTTATATGTCATTTTATATGATTTTTGGGACTAACCTATTAACCTAGAGCCCAGTGCTAGTTTCTGTTTTCTCCTTGTTTTTGTGTTTTACAGAAAAGGGATACCAAACAGAGTCCAATTGATGTGTCAATTTTTGAGGATTTTTTATAGACCAAAAGAAGACCACGGAGCATCGGAGTTGGGCCAGAAGAGTCCCAGGCTGCCCACGAGAGTGGGGGCGCCCCCCCAGGGCGCGCCCCCTATCTCGTGGACAGCCCGGAGACCCCCCCTGATGTGAAACCAACACCAAAAATTCCTATAAATACAGAAACCTTCAGGAAATAACCTAGATCAGAAGTTCCATTGCCGCAAGCCTCTGTAGCCACGAGAAATCAATATAGGCCCTCTTCGGCACCCTGCCGGAGGGGGCCATCATGACCGGAGGCCATGGGGGAGGATCTCGGAGGGGCCATCATCGCCATGAAGGCCAAGGACCAGAGGGGGAAAGCCATGGAGAAGGAAGCACAAGGGGGAGAACCTCTCCTCCTATCTCTTGGTGGCACCGGAGTGCCATCGGGTGGGGAATCGTCGCCGCGGTGATCGTCTTCATCAACACCACCATCATCATCACCATCCTCATCTCTTTTACGCGGTCCACTCTCCCGCACCCCGCTGTAATCCCTACTTGAACATGGTGCTTTATGCCGCATATTATGATTCAATGATGTGTTGCCATCCTATGATGTTTTGAGTAGATATCTTTTGTCTTTGGGTTGATTGATGATCTAGATTGGTATGAGTTGTATATTTTACTTTGATGCTATCCTATGGTGCCCTCCATGTAGCGCAAGCGTGAGGGATTCCCGTTGTAGGGTGTTGCAATACGTTCATGATTCGCTTATAGTGGGTTGGTGAGTGACTGAAACACAAACCCGAGTAAGGGGGTTGTTGCATATGGGAATAAAGAGGACTTGATGCTGTAATGGTATGGTTGGGTTTTACCTTAATGATCTTTAGTATTTGTGGATGCTTGCTAGAGTTCCAATCATAAGTGCATATGATCCAAGTAGAGAAAGTATGTTAGCTTATGCCTCTCCCTCATATGAAATTGCAATAGTGATCACCGGTCTTGTTAACAATTACCTAGGACAATTCCGCACATCGATCCACCATTATTCCACACTCGCTATTTATATTATTTAGTAATATATTCTAACTTTATGATAATAGCACCTACTTTTATATTTTAGCTCTCCGATATCATACAAAGTAATCCTCTTTATACCCACAACACAGTTTTATTTCTTGTTTCTAGTTGGAAGCAAACGTTCGGTGGACGTAGAGTCGTATCAGTGGCAGATACGGCTTGAGAGAATATTGATCTTACCTTTAGCTCCTTGTGGGTTCGATATTCCATACTTATCACTTCCACCTTTGGGAATTTCTATGATGATTCCCTGCACTTGGGGATTATCACCCCTGGAGGAGGAAGGGCCCGTCCCACAAGGCTATGTGGCGCCGCCGCAAGGCGTTGCTCCGCCAACAATAGGTGCCCCGTCCGAGGTCGTCTTCTTCCTCCGAGCGGCGTCTGATCCCGTCGGACCTGTATGGTCTCTGCTTTCAATGCTTCGGGGTGGTCATCACCGACAGGACTGGACCAAGGAGCCTCTCTACATCCGTTGCGGGCTCTCAGGACACGTGTCCTTGCAGTGCTCTAGGCCGTGCAGCCCGATCTCGGCTGAGGAGCTCCGCAGGGCAGTCATCGCTAAGGCCTCCAGGGACAGACCGGCGCCTCGGTCGGACAACGGCTGGGAACAGTGACTGTTGGAGCCCAGGCAGAGCGAGCCGAGTGCGCCGCTCTCGTCGGTTGCGCCCAGTCCCCTTCCCGTGTCGTCCCCCCTTCCGGTGGTTGCGCCCCTGTCGGAGGTGTGCATCGTTCAGAGGTCGGCTGGCATGGAGGATCTGGAGCGTCGTCTCCAGCTTGCGGTGGTCGTGTACGTCGGCGGTGCCAGGCCGCCGGTGTTATGTGAAGAGGCAATGGTAATGCTTGCGGCTCAGCTCGACATTTCCAGGCATCAATTTTTGGTTCACAAGTATTTCCCAAGGACTTTCTGGTCATTTTTGCTTCACACGAGTTTAGGAATAGAGCGCTGGCGAGGCCAGTGGTTTAGCAGCAGGGCATTCAGCTACATATCAAACCTTGCTTGTGCCAGGCTCAGGCGACGGCGAGGTCCATGCGTGTCCAAGCTGACAGTTTGATTGAGGGTGTGCCTTCCCAGCATGGACCAAGGATACGGTAGCAGAACTGCTCGGTAGCTCATGCCTTATCGACAGCCTTGCACTGGAGATGGAGAATCGTGAGGCTCTCTCCCTCTTCAAATTGAGGGCGTGGTGCGTTGATCCTGATGAGGTACCGGTCAGCCGTCGGCTTTGGGTGCCAGAGCAGGTGGCTGCGGATCCTGCAGAGCAGCGTCCTTCTTTCCGACAGCTGTTGGAGTACCCCACGTTGATCCACATTGGGAGATTGAGAGATTTCTCGCCTTCGGACATGTGGCGTCGTAGCTCGAGCGCAAACAGCGATAGTGGTCAGAGTGGATTGCCAGATAGTTCGCTTGGTTCGTTCGCACTAGGAGATTGGACGGTGTAACCCTGGTCGAGAGGTGTACGTGATCGTCGTGGATTGGATCAGTACGGCGCTGGACCGGTGGCGGGCGGTGATGACCGCTCGTAAAGGCAGGCTCTTAAGGGACGGGTGGGCCCGTCCGAGTGGAGACTGCTACCTCTTGAGCACTGCGTTGGTTTTCCCTTGAAGAGGAGAGGGTGATGCAGCAAAGTAGCATAAATATTTCCCTCGGTTTTTGAGAACCAAGGTATCAATCCAGTAGGAGGCTCCTCACAAGTCCCTCGTACCTACACAAACAAACAAGAACCTCGCAACCAACGCGATAAAGGGGTGGTCAATCCCTTCACGGCCACTTGCGAAAGTGAGATCTGATAGAGATAATAAGATAAGATAAATATTTTTGGTATTTTTATGATATAGATTGGAAAGTAAAGATTGCAAAATAAAGTAGAAAGGAAACTTATATGATAAAAGATAGACCCGGGGGCCATAGGTTTCACTGGTGGCTTCTTTTAAGATAGCATAAGTATTATGGTGGTTGAAAAAAATACTGTCGAGCAATTGATAGAAAAGTGCATAGTTATGAGATTATCTAGGCATGATCATGTGTATAGGCATCACGTCCGCGACAAGTAGACCGACTCCTGCCTGCATCTACTACTATTACTCCACACATCAACCGCTATCCAGCATGCATCTAGAGTATTAAGTTCATAAGAACAGAGTAACGCATTAAGCAAGATGACACGATGTAGAGGGATCAACTCAAACAATATGATATAAATCCCATCTTTTTATCCTCGATGGCAACAATACAATACGTGCCTTGTTGCCCCTGCTGTCACTGGGAAAGGACACAGCAAGATTGAACCCAAAGCTAAGCACTTCTCCCAATGCAAGAAAGATCAATCTAGTAGGCCAAACCAAACTGATAATTCGAAGAGACTTGCAAAGATAACCAATCATACATAAAAGAATTCAGAGGAGATTCAAATATTTCTCATAGATAAACTTGATCATAAACCCACAATTCATCGGATCTCGACAAACACACCACAAAAAGAGTTACATCGAATAGATCTCCAAGAAGATCGAGGAGAACTTTGTATTGAGATTCAAAGAGAGAGAAGAAGCCATCTAGCTAATAACTATGGACCCGAAGGTCTGTGGTAAACTACTCACAACTCATCGGAGAGGCCTTGACGATGATGTAGAAGCCCTCCGTGATCGATTCCCCCTCTGGCGGAGCACCGGAAAAGGCTCCAAGATGGGATCTCACGGGTATAGAAGGTTGCGGTGGTGGAAATAGGTTTCCGTGGTGCTCCTGGATGTTTTCAGGGTACATAGATAGACATAGGCGAAAGAAATTGGTCAGGGGAGCCTCGAGGGGCCCACGAGGGTGGGGGGCATGCCCACTCCCCCTAGGGCGCGCCTGGCACCCTCGTGGCTGCCTCGGCTACTTCTTGACGTCCACTCCAAGTCTCCTGGATTGCGTTTGTTGCAAAAAGATTGCTCCCGAAGGTTTCATTCCATTTGGACTCCGTTTGATATTCCTTTTCTTTGAAACACTGAAATAGGCAAAAAAAACAGCAATTCGGGCCGGGCCTCCGATTAGTAGGTTAGTCCCAAAAATGATATAAAAGTATAAAGTAAAGCCCATAAACATCCAAAATGGGTAATATAATAGCATGGAACAATCAAAAATTATAGATACGTTGGAGACGTATCAAACATCCCCAAACTTAATTCCTGCTCGTCCTAGAGTAGGTAAATGATAAAAACAAAATTTTTGATGTGGAATACTACCTAGCATATTTCCCAATGTAATTTTCTTTATTGTGGCATGAATGTTCAGATCCAAATGATTCAAGACAAAAGTTCATATTGACATAAACATAGTAATACTTCAAGCATACTAACAAAGCAATCATGTCTTCTCAAAATAACATAGCTAAAGAAAGCTATCCCTGCAAAATCATATAGTCTGGTTATGCTCTATCTTCATCACACAAAGTATTTAATCATGCACAACCCCGATGACAATACAAACAATTGTTTCATACTTTTATGTTCTCAAACTTCTTCAACTTTCACGCAATACATGAGCGTGAGCCATGGACATAGCACTATATGTGGAATAGAATGGTGGTTGTGGAGAAGACAAAAAAGGAGAAGATAGTCTCACATCAACTAGGCGCATCAACGAGCTATGGAGATGCCCATTAATAGATATCAATGTGAGTGAGTAGGGATTGCCATGCAACGGATGCACTAGAGCTATAAGTGTATGAAAGCTCAACAAAAGAACCTAAGTGGGTGTGCATCCAACTTGCTTGCTCACGAAGACCTAGGGCATTTTGAGGAAGCCCATCATTGGAATATACAAGCCAAGTTCTATAATGAAAAATTCCCACTAGTATTTGAAAGTGACGACATAGGAGACTCTCTATTATGAAGATCATGGTGCTACTTTGAAGCACAAGTGTGGTAAAAGGATAGTAGCATTGTCCCTTCTCTCTTTTTCTCTCATTTTTTTATTTTGGTGGGCTTCTTTGGCCTCTTTTTTTTATTTGGGCTTCTTTGGCCTCTTTTATTTTTCATAAAGTCCGAAGTCTCATCCCGACTTGTGGGGGAATCATAGTCTCCATCATCCTTTCCTCACTTGGGACAATGCTCTAATAATGAAGATCATCACACTTTTATTTACTTACAACTCAAGAATTACAACTCAATACAAAATATGACTCTATGTGGATGCCTCTGGCGGTGTACCGGAATATGCAATGAATCAAGAGTGACATGTATGAAAGAATTATCAAGGTGGCTTTGCCACAAATACGATGTCAACTACATGATCATGCAAGAGCAATATGACAATGATGGAGCGTGTCATAGTAAACGGAACGGTGGAAAGTTGCATGGCAATATATCTTGGAATGGCTATGGAAATGCCATAATAGGTAGGTATGGTGGCTGTTTTCTGGAAGGTATATGGTGGGTGTATGGTACCGGCTAAAGTTGCGCGGCACAAGAGAGGCTAGCAATCGTGGAAGGGTGAGAGTGCGTATAATCCATGGATCAACATTAGTCATAAAGAACTCATATAGTTATTGCAAAAATCTACAAGTTATTAAAACAAAGTACTACACGCATGCTCCTAGGGGATAGATTGGTAGGAAAAGACCATCGCTCGTCCCCGACCGCCACTCATGAGGAAGACAATCAATAAATAAATCATGCTCCAACTTCATCACATAACGGTTCACCATACGTGCATGCTACGGGAATCACAAACTTCAACACAAGTATTCCTCAAATTAACAATTACTCCACTATCATGACTCTAATGTCACCATCCTCATATCTCAAAACAATTATCAAGCATCAAATTGATCATAGCATCCAATTCACTTTCTATGATAGTTTTTATTATACCCAACTTGGATGCCCATCATTCTAGGACCAATTTTATAACCATAGCAAATACCATGCTGTTCTAAAAATACTCTCAAAATAATATAAGTGAAGCATGAGAGATCAATAATTTCTACAAAATTAAACCATCGTCGTGCTCTAAAAAGATATAAGTGAAGCACTAGAGCAAAACTGTCTAGCTCAGAAGATATAAGTGAAGCACATAGAGTATTCTAATAAATTCCGAATCATGTTGTGTCTCTCCCAAAAGGTGTGTACAGCAAGGATGATTGTGGTAAACTAAAAATCAAAGACTCATATCATACAAGACGCTCCAAGCAAAACACATATCATGTGGCGAATAAAAATATAGCTCCAAGTAAAGTTACCGATAGAGGAAGACGAAAGAGGGGATGCCTTCCGGGACATCCCCAAGCTTAGTATTTTGGTTGTCCTTGAATTATCTTGGGGTGCCATGGGAATCCCCAAGCTTAGGCTCTTGCCACTCCTTATTCATAGTCCATCAAATCTTTACCCAAAACTTGAAAACTTCACAACACAAAACTCAACAGGAAATCTCATGAGCTCCGTTAGTGCAAGGAAGAAAAAATCACCACTTAAGTTACTGTAATGAACTCATTATTTATTTATATTTGTGTTAAACCTACTGTATTCCAACTTCTCTATGGTTCATACCCCCCGATACTAGCCATAGATTCATCAAAATAAGCAAACAACACACGAAAAACAGAATCTGTCAAAAACAAAACAGTCTGTAGAAATCTGTAACTTTAGAATACTTATAGAACTATAAAAATCCTACCAAAATAGGAAGTCCTGGTAAATTTGTCTTTTGATCTACTGCAAAAAGAATCAACTAAAAATCACGTTTCTGTGATTTATTAAAATTATTCTTGTGCGCGTCAAAGTTTCTGTTTTTCAGCAGAATCAAATTAACTATCACCGTAGGTTATCCTATAGGTTCTACTTGGCACAAACACTAATTAAAACATAAAACCATATCTAAACAGAGGCTAGATGAATTACTTATTTAATAACAGCAAGGAAAATATTGGGTTGTCTCCCAACAAGCGCTTTTCTTTAAAGCATTTTAGCTAGGCATTGATAATTTTAATGATGCTCACATGAAAGACAAGAATTGAAGCGCAAAGAGAGCATCATGAAACACGTGACAAACACATCTAAGTCTAACATACTTCCTAAGCATAGGCATATTATAAGCAAACAAATTTGCAAGGGAAGCAAAAACTAGCATATGCAAGGAAGAAGAAAGACACGATAGCAATCTCAACATGATGAGAGGTAATTTAGTAAGATAAAAATTTCTACGACCATATTTTCCTCTATCATAATAATTACATGTAGGATCATAGGCAAATTCAACGAAATAGCTATCACATAACATATTCTCAACACGATCCACATGCATGTGAAGTTGACACTCTTCCAAAATAGTGGGATTACCATTAACTAAAGTCATGACCTCTCCAAACCCACTTTTATTAAAAATACCATAAGATTGAACATTCACCAAATATGGGGGATCTAAAGTTGACACTCTTCCAAACCCACTTTCAATATTATTGCAAACACTATTATCAATCTCATATTCATCATGGGGCTTAAAAAAATTTCAAGATCATAAGAAGAGTCACCCCAATCATGATCATTGCAACAAGTAGTAGACATAGCAAAACTAGCATCCCCAAGCTTACGGTTTTGGATATTATTATCACAATTGAAATCAAGAGAATTTAAAATAAAATCATTGCAATCATGCTTTTTATTCAAGGAGCTATCATGAATCTCTTCATAAATTTCTTCATCATAATTTTCAGATTCATGAATTTCAAGCAAACCCTCATAAAGATAATCTAGTGCACTCAAATCACTAGAATTTGGTTCATCATAATTGGATCCCTTAAAAAGATCAGCAAGCGGATGAGGGTCCATAGATCTTCGGTTCTCTGTTTGGCAATAAATAAACAACTATTCCAACCAAACGAGCAATCGAGCCAAGTAAGACATCACAGCAAACGAAAAGACGAACAGAAGAAGGGCGAATAAAACAGCAAGGGTGAAGTGGGGCAGAGGAAAAAACAAGAGGCAAATGGCAAATAATGTAATGCGAGGGAGATGAGTTTGTGATGGGTACTTGGTATGTCTTGACTTGAGCGAAGACCTCCCCGGCAACGGCGCCAGAAATCCTACTTGCTACCTCTTGAGCACTGCGTTGGTTTTCCCTTGAAGAGGAAAGGGTGATGTAGCAAAGTAGTGTAAGTATTACCCTCAGTTTTTGAGAACCAAGGTATCAATCCAGTAGGAGGCTCCTCACAAGTCCCTCGTACCTACACAAACAAACAAGAACCTCGCAACCAACGCGATAAAGGGGTTGTCAATCCCTTCACGGCCACTTGCGAAAGTGAGATCTGATAGAGATAATAAGATAAGATAAATATTTTTGGTATTTTTGTGATATAGATTGGAAAGTAAAGATTGCAAAATAAAGTAGATAGGAAACTTATATGATAAAAGATATACTCGGGGGCCATAGGTTTCACTAGTGGCTTCTCTTAAGATAGCATAAGTATTACGGTGGGTGAACAAATTATTGTCGAGCAATTGACAGAAAAGTGCATAGTTATGAGATTATCTAGGCATGATCATGTATATAGGCATCACGTTCGCGACAAGTAGACCGACTCCTGCCTACATCTACTACTATTACTCCACACATCGACCGCTATCCAGCATGCATCTAGAGTATTAAGTTCATAAGAACAGAGTAACGCATTAAGCAAGATGACATGATGTAGAGGGATAAACTCAAACAATATGATATAATCCCCATCTTTTTATCCTCGATGGCAACAATACAATACATGCCTTGCTGCCCCTGCTGTCACTGGGAAAGGACACCGCAAGATTGAACCCAAAGCTAAGCACTTCTCCCAATGCAAGAAAGATCAATCTAGTAGGCCAAATCAAACTGATAATTCGAAGAGACTGCGAAGATAACCAATAATACATAAAAGAATTCAGAGGAGATTCAAATATTTCTCATAGATATACTTGATCATAAACCAACAATTCGTCGGGTCTCGACAAACACACCGCAAAAAGAGTTACATCGAATAGATCTCCAAGAAGATCGAGGAGAACTTTGTATTGAGATTCAAAGAGAGAGAAGAAGTCATCTAGCTAATGACTATGGACCCGAAGGTCTGTGGTAAACTACTCACAACTCATTGGAGAGACCTTGGCGATGATGTAGAAGCCCTCCATGATCGGTTCCCCCTCCGGCGGAGCGCCGGAAAAGGCTCTAAGATGGGATCTCACGTGTACAGAAGGTTGCGGCGGTGGAATAGGTTTTTGTGGTGCTCCAGGATGTTTTCAGGGTACGTAGATATATATAGGCGAAGGAAGTCGGTCAGGGGAGCCTCGAGGGTCCCATGAGGGTGGGGGCCACGCCCACCCCCTAGGGCGCGCCTGGCACCCTCGTGGCCGCCTCTGCTGCTTCTTCATGGCCTTTTCTCATTTGCTTCTTATTGATATTTCTTTCAACATTGTATTAGCGCTTGTCGCTAGCTTTCCAACAAACTTGGTTTCATCGAATTCGGAGTCCGCCAATCGAATTATTTGGGTCTACTCGTTATCAGTGGGATCAGGGATACTTTCAGCAAGAAATATATCAAAGAGTTAGCAATGGTTTAGCCGAAAATCTTAGTTTATCAGAAGCTTGGTCTAAAATTCCCGAAAAATTAGCCTTTTGTTTGCAAAAGTTGTGACAGTTTTGGTGTTCTGAAAAGGCTGCAGGGGTACTACCGCGAATTGGAGCGGATGTAATTTTTTTACTACCGCTCCAGAGCGGTACTACCGCGGCTCCTACAGTGGTAGTACCGCTTCGGACCAAAAACTCGTCCCAAGTCCTGCGGTGGTAGGCCCGGATGTAATTTTTTAGTACCGCTCACAAACAGTAGTACCGCTACCCTTAGCAGTAGTACCGCTACCCCTAGCGGTAGTACCGTGAGGTCAAGCGGTACTACCGCTCCGACGGTTCTTCTGGCCTTTTTGCCTCCTTGTTGTTGTGTTTCGAAGGGGTACTACCGCCCTAGCGGTAGTACCGCTCCTTGGAGAGGTAGTACCGCTCTGTGCGGGCTGTGAGCATAACGGTTGGATTTTTTCCCACCTATAAAAGGGGGTCTTCTTCCCCATTGAACCTCATCCCTTGAGCTCGTGTTCTTCCCCCATTGTTGACCTTCTTCGAGCTTGCTAACTCTCAATCCCTCCATGGATTCTTGCTAGTTTTTGAGGGAAAAGAGAGAGGAGATCTAGATCCACATTTCCACCAATCACTTTCTCCTCTATGTGAGGGGAACCCCTTGGATCTAGATCTTGGAGTTCTTGGTGTTATCCTTCTTGTTCTTCCTCTCATCTTCCTCCCTAGCATTAGTTGCCTTGGTGGGATTTGAGAGAGAAAGACTTGGGCACTCCGTGTGCCCTTGCCATTGCATTTGGTGCATCGGTTTGAGTTCTCCACGTGATACATGGAAGTTACAAGTTGAGAAGCTTATTACTCTTGGGTGCTTGGTACCCTTGAGCTTGTTACTCTTGGGTGTTTGTACACCCTAGAGCTTGTTCCTCTTGGGTGCCTTGGCGCCCTAGACAATTGGTGTTGTTCGGAGCTCAATCATTGTGGTGTAAAGCTCCGGGCAAGCGTCGGGATCTCCAATTAGGTTGTGGAGATCACCTCGAGCAATTTGACGGGTACCGGTGACCGCCCCCAAGGGTTGCCAAAGTGTACGGGTTCGGTGACCGCCCCCAAGGGTAGCCATTTGTACGGGTTCGGTGACCGCCCTCAAGGGTCCCTTAGTGGAATCACGGCATCTTGCATTGTGCGAGGGCGTGAGGAGATTATGGTGGCCCTAGTGGCTTCTTGGGGAGCATTGTGCCTCCACACCGCTCCAAACAGAGATTAGCATCCGCAAGGGTGTGAACTTCGGGATACATCATCGTCTCCGCGTGCCTCGGTTATCTCTTACCGGAGCCCTTTACTTATGCACTTTACTTTGTGATAGCCATATTGTTCTTTGTCATATATCTTGCTATCACATTGTTGCTTATCTTGCTTAGCATAAGTTGTTGGTGCACATAGGTGAGCCTAGTTGTTTTAGGTCTTGTGCTTGACAAATTAACCGCTAGGTTTATTCCGCATTTGTTCAAGCCTAAACCGTAATTATTTTAAAGCGCCTATTCACCCCCCTCTAGGCGACATCCTCGATCTTTCAATTGGTATCAGAGCCTCATCTCTCTTTGTTAGGCTTAACCGCCTAGAGAGTATAGATGTCGACTAGGGGATTAGGATTCTCTGACACTCTTAGTTTCGATGGCACAAATTTTGATGTTTGGGTAATTCGCATGCTTAACCACTTTAGGGTCATGGACCCAAATTTAGAGCGAATTGTACATATGGGTTTTTCTCCTCCAAAGGATCCCCAAAGATTATCTTTAGAGGATGAGAAAAACTCTTATCTCAATGCCCATGCTTCTAATGTGCTTTTCGATGCTTTGAGCGATGTAGTTATATTTCAACTCATGCCATTCCGGGATGCTCATGAGTTATGGACAAAGCTTCAAGATAAATATGGTGTGTCCAATATTTGTGGGGATGATTGTTCTCCCTCCTCCTTCGACTGTGTTGCCTTCTCAACTTCTTCTACTTCACCTACATGTGGATTTCCACAAGGTAATGCTAGGGTGAGTAGTGGTGGTCATTGCAATGATGATAGTGTGCTTGTTCTTGGTGATTCTTCATCACTATCTTATTGCAATGGTCCTTCTTTGGACTTTAACACTTCGAGCACCTTACATGTTTCACATGCTCGTGTTGGTAGTCCTTGCATATCATGTAGAAATTGCTTGCTCAAATATCATGATGATATGCTTGCTATGTCTTGTTGCCATGATAAAAATGTATCTATTTCCTCGAGTTGTTGTGCTAACAATGTAGAGGAAACTCAACACTCCATGGAACAATATGTGGTATTGAATGGTGCTTCAAGGGATCCTACATCATCATCTATTGCATTTTGCCTTATGGCCAAGGCCTCAAAGGTATCTCCCACTTTGAATCCCAATATATCTTGTGATGATATTGATGATGGCAAGAATGATGATGATGTTGATTATGATGAAGGGAATGATAATGTTGCCTCCTTAAAAATTAAGGGGGAAATGGTTTTTAAAGCTCTTCATAAAAATAAAATTGCTAGTTCCAACTTCATGGAAATTATGTCCATTGCCATTGAGGGCAAGAAATATATTGAGGAGTTGGAATCTCATCTCGAGGAGCATGAGGTCACCATTGAGAAAATGGAAGGTCATGAGCGTGATTACGCTAATGAGATTGCGGACCTCTCTCAAGCTCTTGAACTTGAACAAACCACAAAGGAATCTCTTGAGGAGACTTTTGCTCTAGAATTATCTAGAGTAAGGGGATCTCTTGATAGAGCTCTTGAGGTGGCGAATGATTTTGAAACTAAAAATGAGGATCTTGAAGTTGCGCATGCTAAACTCCTTGAGGACTTTGAGCACCTCGAAAATGGCTCAAGGGTCATTAAGAGTGAGCTCATCGAACTCATCGAGTCTCATGCTCAACTTAAAGCTTCATATTCAAAAGAGCTTGCCAAATTGTCTTCTCCTCTTGTTGCTAATGATGATGCTTGTGCTACTAACTCTATCTCTTGTGAAGCATCCATATTGAAGGATAATGTTGAGCTACGGGCTCAACTTGAGTTGCTATCTAGCAAATATGGGAAATTGGAAGAAAGTCATGAAAAGCTCTCAAACTCTCATGATGATCTTCTAGTATCCCATAATGTGCTAAAGATAGCTCATGATGCCATGCATGCTAAGGTAACATCTAGTGAGCCTCATGTGGATACTAGCACTACATCTAGTCAAAGTGCTATATTGCCATGTGCTAGTCCTTGTAATTCATATACTCACAATGTTGGTACATCTTGTGATGAATTGCTTTCCTTGCCTTGTTGCTCAAACGATGAAGCTTATACTTTCTCTAGTACTTGTGTTGAGACTAACCATGTAGAGGAAATCAAAGAGCTCAAGGCCCAAGTCACTTCTTTGAAGAAATACTTGGAAAAGTGTCATGAAGGGAAGGCCACACTCAACAATATCTTGAGTGTGCAAAAATCCCCGAATGACAAAGGTGGACTTGGATTCAACTCCAATAAGAAGAAGAAGTCCAAGAGCAACAAGAAGAAGGGCCAAAAACAAGTCAAGAATTCGGCCAAGCTCATTTGCTTCAAGTGAAAAATTGAAGGGCATCATGTTAGATCTTGCCCTTTAAAGAAGAAGGCCATTAGTGACAAGCAACAAGGGAAGCGGCCACAAGTTCACTCTCATTCTCAATCTCAAGTTGAGAAATCAAGTGAGAAGAAAGTAAAGAGTAGATGTTGCTACCTATGTCGTGAAAAAGGTCATGTCGCTTCTTCATGCACAAACGGTACCTCATCCAACCCAATTATCATTGATGATGTCTATTATCTTGGGAAGGATAAGGTTGGCAATGTGTTTGCCAAGTTTGTTGGTACTCAAAGTGGTTTGAAGCAAAGAACCATTTGGGTAGCCAAGCCTATTGTGACTAACCTCTTAGGACCCAACTTGGTTGGGGACCAACTAGCTCAAACTTGATCAATAGGTGTTGTTGGAGGGCATTGGACACTTGGCTACATTATGAAGAATTAAGGGGACTTCATCACTCTTATTGCCTCAAGCCAAGTCAATTGAATCATCAAGCTTATATCTTATATCCAATGTGCCTCCTTGCGGTAACTTGTACTTAAATTGTTTACATTGAAAGTTACTTGCCCCCATGCATGTGTTGGTTTTGTTCCTTGCATGTGTTTGTATATGTTGTGCTTCCAACTTGCTTATCTTGAGCAATCAAGTATGTGTGTGTTGGTTTGCACATCATGTACGTGTGTGTCGTGCATTGAGCCTTTTTGCTTCTTGCTTGTATCCTAGTTGGCTCGTGTGAGAGATTAATGGAACATCCCATTTTGGGGGAGTGATGTGCTTTGTGCACCTCACAATCCTATAAATGTGTGTACATGAGGAATACCATCTAGTATTGATATTACAAGATTATCTAGTTGCTAGGTGGTACATCTCTCATGAGAAATTCAAATTCTAAAAGTCCATTGACTATCTCTCGTTGGATCCTCTTATTGCCTCTTGTTAAGTTTTCTTTGGTATCACATTATGGGGGAGTAATATGCTATGTGCATATTACAAGCCTAGAAAATGTGTACATTTGAGATATTGTCACTTAGAGTTGATATTATTAATTATATTGTTCCTAGGTGACATGTTAGCTCTACAAGTGGCAATTTGCTTATGTTTGTTGTGAAGATGATGTTGGATATCCTTGCTATCTACCACCGGGAATTATTTCCAAATACTTCTTGTCTTTTGACAATTGGTACTCACTTATGTGTGGTAGAAATTATTGATCATCTTCACATTGGCGTTTGCTTTTTATTTGCCTTATCTCTTGCCAAGTTTGTGTCAACTCCCATTACCTTCCATGCCACTTGAGGATCTTGTTGTTTTCTTGATCTTGTCTAGTGTTTTCCTTGATATAGTGAACGTGGTGATCCTACCTTATGCATTTTGTATTCAAATGCAATTTCTCTATAATGCACAACTCATGGGGGAGCTATCCTATTTTCTATAAAACACTAAACTTGTGATCCATTTTAAGTGTGTGTTGGTGGACAGCAAGCTGTTTCTTTTTGGTACTTGTGCCATCATGAAACTTTGTAGAGAGCTTGGTTTGTTTGGAACCATCCTCTCTTTTGGGAGTTTGATATCATTTTGTGGGTTCCAATGGATATCTCATTCCTTGATGTATCTTTTAATGATATCTTCCAAGTGATGATTTCTCCATTTGGTATTCTTTTCACTTGGTATTTCCTTGTATTTTGGTATCGGTTCTTGAAAGTCTTGAGCATGCATATTAAATTCATGTAGTTTCCTTGGCATGCTTTCTCTCTTTGACCCAATATACAGGGGAAACTCCACCAAGTCTCAAATTGGATGAGATGAGCATGAATTTCATTTCCATATCTATATGCACATATTTATGTGGAGTTTGTCGTATGTATTGTTGGTGTTTCTAACTCTTTGGTCCCAATGAGTTTGGGTACCATTTTGTTTGTGTTGTTGTTCTAGGAAAAATTGGAGATGCATTGGATGCTCGGCTCACTCACAAGGAAGGTATTGTCACTGAGGGAGTCCTGGACTAGGGGGTGTCCGGACAGCCGGACTATCATCATCCGCTGGACTCCAAGACTACGAAGATACAAGATTGAAGACTCTGTCCCGTGTCCGGATGGGACTTTCCTTGGCGTGGAAGGCAAGCTTGGCGATACGGATATGTAGATCTCCTACCATTGTAACCGACTCTGTGTAACCCTAGCCTCCTCCGGTGTCTATATAAACCGGAGGGCTTTAGTCCGTAGGACACAACAACATACATTACAACAATCATACCATAGGCTAGCTTTAGGGTTTAGCCTCCTTGATCTCGTGGTAGATCCACTCTTGTACTACCCATATCATCAATATTAATCAAGCAGGACGTAGGGTTTTACCTCCATCGAGAGGGCCCGAACCTGGGTAAAAACATCGTGTCCCTCGTCTTCTGTTACCATCCGCCTAGACGCACAGTTCGGGACCCCCTACCCGAGATCCGCCGGTTTTGACACCGACATTGGTGCTTTCATTGAGAGTTCCTCTGTGTCGTCATCGATAGGCTTGATGGCATCTTCAACCAGCAGCGCTGTCCTGGGTGAGACTTTTTTCCCCGGACAGATCTTCGTATTCGGCGGCTTCGCACTGCGGGCTAATTCGCTTGGCCATCTGGAGCAGATCGAAAGCTACGCCCCTGGCCGTCAGGTCAGATTCGGAAGCCTAAACTTCACGGCCGATGTCCGCGGAGACTTGATCTTCGACGGACTCGAGCCACAGCCGAGAGCGCCGCACTGCTACGATGGGCATGATCTAGCTCTGCCGCCGAACAGTGCCTTGGTGGCCGCACATGAATCCGCTTCGGCCATCAGTCCGGAGCCGATCGCCCAGATCGAGGATCGGTGGGTAGACGCCGCCTCAGGGGCTTCAACTTCCACGGCGATGGAGCCGAACATCGATCTTGTCCCCCGTGAAACTCGTGATTCCGAGGCGCCGGACTCCTTGCCGGACTCTGAACCTCCCGTGCCCTTACCAATCGATTTGGATTGGGCACCGGTTATGGAATTCACCGCCGCGGACATCTTCCAACACTCGCCCTTTGGCGACATCCTAAATTCGCTAAAAAATCTCTCTTTATCGGGAGAGTCCTGGCCGGACTATGGCCAGGACAGTTGGGATACAGACGACGAAGAAATTCAGAGCCCACCCACCACCCACTTTGTAGCCACTGTCGACGATCTAACCGACATGCTAGACTACGACTCTGATGACATCGACGGACTAGACGACGATGCCAGAGACGAACAAGAAACAGAGCCTATAAGGCATAGGAGGACCACCCCGTCACATGACATATACATGGTGGATACCCCAAAAGAGAGCGATAACGAGGACCAACGGGCCGTGGCAGAAGATAACCCCGCCGATAAACAACCAAAACGGCGGCGCAGACGCCGCCCTAAGTCCCGCCTCGACAATAACAACGCTCCTAAGGAGCCCGCAATAAAGCAGGGCTCACAAGTGGACAACGAATATGCAGATAAGCAACTGTCCGAACACGACGAGTCAGATAATCAGTCCAGGCCCGACGAAAACAACAGTCCGGACGATCTCGTGCCGGACACACCGCCGGAGAGCAAAAACATTCGGAAAAGACTCGTCAACACTGCAAGAAGCCTGAAGAAAGAAAAGCGGAAGCTCAAAACAGCGGAAGACACACTCAGAATGAGATGGAGCAAAGTACTCAAGACCACGGACAAATACGGCAATGGTCACCAATCAAAGAGCTACCCGAAGCGCAAGCTGCTACCAGAATTCGACGAAGAAGCCATAGAGCCTCCACCGTCAAGAAACAAAAAGGCTGCCTGGTTGGATAGACAGCCAGATGATAGGCCACATTCTGAAAGCGGCACCGCACATAAGGAACCTGGAAAGACAGATAGCCCACCCAGGTCCATCTACGGGCCAAAAAAGAAGGCCCCAGGAAGTAAGGCAACACGTCAAGTGTCCGAAGACAGTGGCGCACCCAAATACAGGGGTGCCGCACACCCACTATGTTTCACCGATGAGGTGCTGGATCATGAATTCCCAGCAGGATTCAAACCCATAAACATAGAAGCCTATAATGGAACAACAGACCCTGGAGTCTGGATAGAAGATTACATACTACATATACACATGGACAGAGGAGATGATCTCCACGCCATAAAATACCTACCCCTCAAGCTCAAAGGGCCAGCTCGTCATTGGCTTAAAAGCCTCCCAGAAAACACTGTGGGAAGCTGGGAAGAGCTCGAGGAAGCGTTTAGAGCAAATTTTCAAGGGACCTATGTCCGCCCCCGGATGCAGATGATTTAAGTCATATAGCTCAACAGCCCGGAGAGTCAGCGCGCAAATTCTGGAACAGGTTCCTCACCAAAAAGAACCAAATAGTCGACTGTCCGGACGCCGAAGCCTTAGCAGCTTTCAAACACAATGTCTGGGACGAATGGCTTGCCAGACACCTCGGCCAAGAAAAACCGAGGACAATGTCCGCGCTAACAAGCCTCATGACCCGCTTCTGTGCGGGAGAGGATAGCTGGCTAGCGAAATGCAGCACCAGCGACCCAAGTACATCCGAGATAAGAGATGGAAACGGAAAATCGCGGCGCAGAAAAGAGCAGCGCCGGAATAAAGAGAAAAGCCCAAAGAGCACGGCAGTCAACGCCGGATTCAAAAGCTTGCGGCCAAACAGCAAAACATTGCCTCTTAAAGACGACGGCGACGAACTGTCCAACTTAAACAAGATTTTGGGTCGGATATGTCAAATCCACAGCACCCCCGGAAGGCCTGCAAACCACACCCATCGGGATTGTTGGGTTTTTAAACAGTCCGGCCGATTAAACGCCGAATACAAGGGGCTCGACGCGTCAAGCGAAGACGATAAACCCCGCCAGCAGAGCACCGGAAAACAAAAACTTTCCCACAAAGGGTCAAAGCAGTGAATTCACTTCATGTGATAATACGGAAAAATAGTGCGGCACTTCCTAAAAAAGAGCTTCGCATGGACAAACCCAGCAGACCACAGAGATTGGATATCAAAACCAATCACTTTCGACCATCTGGACTTTTCCAGAAGCGTTCGAAACGCGGGACGGACTCCCCTGATATTGAATCCCATAATAGATGGATTACAATTTACTAAAGTCCTAATGGACGGAGGCAACGAATTAAACCTGCTGTATTCACACACAACCCGTCAGATGGGGATAGACCCTACAAAAATCCGACACAGCCGCACTCCCTTCAAAGGAGCGACGCCAGGCCCTTACGCCAAGAGCACAGGCTCCATATTACTAGATGTCGTGTTCGGATCACCGAATAACTCTCGGCGTGAAAAACTAATTTTTCACATCGTCCCATTTGAAAGTGAAAATCAAGCACTCTTGGGACGAAAGGCTTTCGTCCATTTCAACGCCATACCGCATTACGCGTCTCTTACGCTCAAGATGCCAGGTCCGCGTGGCATCATTTCAGTGCGAGGGTCACTCAAAGACCCCGGACTCGGATAGACGAGTCCGGCTTCAGCAGGCTAGGGGTTCCCTAGCCGCACACCCCTTCACAGGGGGCTGCGCACACAAACAATCACGGGTTCAAATAAACCCCGCTTTATTTATTTATATTCCTTCTTTCACAGATACATCTTTCGCACAAATTGTTTTCAAACTGAAATGTTCCTCTCCTTTTACAGATGAACAACGTGCATACCCGTCCAGGATAACGGTGCAACGGAGACACAGGCGCAGACGTGCAGTAGGGACCCGTTGTGAGGATTCTTTTCAGATTAAGACCCTGCGTAAACCTTTTTTTACTGTCTCTTGTTGTTATTCTCCCTCGGCTCTCTTCCTATAGCCAATGCGGAGCCTGACGTTTTGGCATCGGCCGCGTCAGAAGACTACGCCCGTACCTGGACACAAGGGGCTTAGGGCGTTGTTCTGCCCATTATAATAAAGACTGGACACCTTCGGGAGTGTTCGGCGTCTCGAGTTAGGCATTATATGCATCAGCTCCGAATCATGTCTTTGGTAAAATGTTGGGTTTGCCCGGCTCATGTGTTTTGCTGCCTTACGTTTCGTATCATCGGCTAACGCGGCACCAGGAGAACTACTGCGATTGTGCCCCAGTTCGGCTGGGCGAGCACCTCAGTAGAGAAAGCCGAAAACTGACTGTCATGATATAGCGAGAGTCTGGTCAACCACTCGATCGACCACCGGAATGTTTAGAATTCCCCGCCTTGACGAAGGACCGTTTCCCGGTCAGGCACACATGCGCCCCGAATTCGGAGAAGTGCGGTGCCCTAAGGGGCTATATCGTAGCCCCACCCTCGAGCTCCACAGGCTAAGTGAAAGTGATAAAGCATTATAGTCCGGATTGCCTCGTTTGCTACGCTACCACCTCCTTAACAGGACCGAGACGTCGGATTAAGTATGAAAACGCGCTATTTTTGCGAACACCCCCGCACCTCGTGCGTGGGGGCTGAAGCCGAAGACTGCAATCTTTCAGGTTATACAAACGTATACGTAAATGGCCGCATAGGAGAAGTTTCATTACTTGGGACGCACAAGTATAAAAAGCAGTCATAGCATAATCATTGTTTTTACAAGCTAAAAACGTTCATTTGAACGTGACATTTTTCGAGCACTGCGACTCTATAACACGAGCGCCACGCATAACTTCGCCGAAATAGTGCTCGGCGGGGAGCCGGTTTTCATCCGATCCCTGGGCGGCAATAGCGGTGGCATCCATCTCCGTCCAATGCGCCTTCACGCGGGCAAGAGCCATTCGCGCGCCCTCGATGCAGGCCGACCGCTTCATCTCCTTGATATGCGGCACCGCCCCAAGGAATTGCTGCAGTAAGCCGAAGTAGCTCGTCGCCTTGGGCCTTTCCGGCCAGACATGAGCCACGACGTCAGTCATGGCAAGTCCGGACAACCTATTTAGCTCGGCCCATTCGGCCAACCGGTCGGTCAACGGAAGTGAGCAATCCGGACTATGGAATTGAGACCAAAATAGCTCTTCCGTCTCGTGATCCTTCTGGCTCCGGAAGTGCTCAGCGGCATCCGCCGCACTTGCCGCTAAGTCCATATACGGATCCTCCGGACTCCACAGCCGATCAAATTGAGCATACTTTTGATCCATAAACCGGCGACGCAGTAGATAAGGCTTGCCAGCCACGATATCTCCGGCCTGGCGCAGTTCCTCCTTCATGGCCCGCATCGCAGATCGGGCATCCTTGGCTTCGGCGGTGGCCTTCCTCAGGTCTTCCCGCTCCGATAAACGCTCCTTTTCAAGAGCCTCACTGCGGTCGGCAGCATCCTTCACTTTCACAGCCAATTCGGCAACCTCTTCCCTGCTTAGGCAGTGCGCAGCCTTTTTGGCTTTCAACTCCTCGGCCGCCCTCGAGGCAGCCGCGTCACTCCTTCGGGCTTGCTCCTTAGCTTGGGCAAGTTCGGCCCGAAGGTTCTCCACAGCAGCAGCACCGTCTGTAAAACAGCATATAATTTATCAAGAAGAGGGCTTTGACCTCCTTAATAAAGCGACTGCGGAGAACTAATTTACCTTGCAACTCGTCAAGTCGCCGGTTAACGAGCGCGATGTCCGCATCCGCCACGTCAAGTTGCCGCATTAACTCGGCAACTCCACTAGTCCGGCTATCCCTCGGACTATCCGCCACCTGCATAGGAATGGCGACATTAATCATCTAAGATTTTGATCATCGGCACGCTGTCGTCTTCGACAACCTACCGAGTCTCGGGGGCTACTATCTATACAGGGCGCATTTTCATATGCAAAACTATTAATAAACAAAGAGATGCGTTATTTTCGCGTACCTCAAACCCCGCCAGCAAGCTCATAGCGGCATTGCGCAATCCGCTCTCGGCGGACGAAATCCTTCCAATCACCACACGCATCAATGCACGGTGATCTTCTGAGATGGACGCCCTCTCAAACAGATTCTTCAGTTCTCCCGGCCGAATACTAGTGGGTGTCGAACTCTCTGGCCCCTCCGGACTCGGGGATACCCTCCGCGACGATACTTCAGGCTCGCCCGCCTTATCTGACGGCGCAGCAAACGGAGGCGTTTCGCTCTCCATCATCTCCGGAAGAAGGTCCCCCGAAGATGAACTCATCTGAGAAGGCTGCAGATCCGAACTACAAGATAAATGTTTCGGTTACCCACAGAAGCACAAATAGAGGTATTTCCCTACTAATGGTCTCCCTTTTTTTATATACTTACGGCTCGCTGGAGGGCTGATCCTTTGGCGATGATTGTGCGTCCGGATCTTCTCCGGACGCCGGACCCCCCAGTGAAGATTTCTTCCCCCGCTTAGGGGCTTTGGCCTCCGGATCTTTGGAGGCGGTCCTCTTCTCCCCTTGGGAGGAGGGGTTTTTTCCCCTCTCTTCAGACGCCCCTCGGGGCGAAATAATAGCTCCTTTATTTCCCCATCGCCCCCTTCCGTGGGCGCAACCTCCAACATTCTGACCAGCAGGGGCTCCAGTGCGGTCTCTGGGAGGGGGGCCGGACACCTTATCAGCCTCGATTGCGCTACCCACTCCTGTGAAGAGTAATGGGTCAAGAGGCGAACTCTAGAAAAGAAGATAAACAGAGCGTCCGGACTATGAGCTATTTACCTGGGTATCCGGGCGATCGCGGCTTAGGCCTGCGTCCTCGGCCAACTCCGAGCACGCTACCTGCGGCCCGAAGAACAACTTGTACATCTCCACGGGTGTCGCACCCATGAAGTGTTGGAGAATTCGAGGTCCCTCCGGGTTGAATTCCCATAGACGGAGAGGACGGCGTTTGCAGGGCAGAAGGTGCCTGATTAGCATAACCTGCATCACTACAATCAGATTGATCTCCCTCGTCTGGAGATCTCGAATCCGGCCCTGCAATAGGGGCACGTCTTCGGACGGCCCCCAGTTGAGCCCTTGGTTGACCCATGACATCAGTCGACGTGGAGGTCCCGGGCGGAATGGAGGCGGTGGCTTTTGTTTGCTACCCTTCGGAGCGGTGATGTAAAACCACTCCTGCTGCCACAGCCCGAGCTCCTCTTGGAAGGAACCCTCGGGCCACGGGGCGTCGGCCTTTTTGCTTATGGCCGCCCCACCACACTCCGCTTGACGCCCCCCGATCATCTTCGGCTCCACATTGAAGGTCTTCAACCACAGGTCGGAGTGGGGAGTGACGCGGAGGAAAGCTTCGCAGATGATAATGAATGCGGAGATATGGAGGATGGACTCCGGAGCCAAGTCGTGAAAGTCCAGCCCGTAGTAGAACATGAGCCCTCTCACGAAGGGGTCCGTCGGGAAGCCTAAGACCCGACGGAGGTGGGACACGAAGACAACGAACTCACCGGGCTCAGGGGCAGGCACGGCCTGCCCTTGGGCGGGCAACCTGTGCAAAATCTCGTAGGTCAGGTACTTCGCCTCGCGTAACTTTAATATGTCCTCCTCCGTGACGGAGGAGGGCACCCACCGGCCCTGGAGGTCGGAGCCGGACATGACTGAGAATCCGAAGCGCTCGAATCTGAAGCTCTGGGTGTTGGAACTAGGAGCGAGGAGAAGATTCGATGCGAGATTGAAGAAACAAGGACTGGCCTTGGTCCTCTTATAAAGGGGGAAAAATACCAAGAGCCGTCTCCGTGACCGTTCGGGATTCACCTTCGATAGAGGAGGCGTGGCGACGGGAACGGTTGGGTTACCCACGCACGTATTGATGAGAATCCCGGAATAAGGGGAACACGATCTCTGCTTCGACAAGACGCGCCAAGGAAACCGCTTCGCTAAACGTGCTGAGGTGGTACGAAGTAAAAAATGATTCAAACAATGGCTTGGTAGCGGTGTGATGTCACGCCGCATAATACGTCAGCAGATTGAACTAGTGTATATTTTATTCACTCTACGGTGGAATGTGGAATTTATTTTGCAGAGCCGGACACTATCCTGGTGTTCACGATCTTCTCTGGATTATTCAAGGAAGGAACCCGCCTTGCTATGCCGAACATTATGCGCGCCGGACTTATCGTCATTGAAGCCTGGTTCAGGGGCTACTGAGGGAGTCCTGGACTAGGGGGTGTCCGGACAGCCGGACTATCATCATCCGCCGGACTCCAAGACTACGAAGATACAAGATTGAAGACTCGGTCCCGTGTCCGGATGGGACTTTCCTTGGCGTGGAAGGCAAGCTTGGCGATACGGATATGTAGATCTCCTACCATTGTAACCGACTCTGTGTAACCCTAGCCTCCTCCAGTGTCTATATAAACCGGAGGGCTTTAGTCCGTAGGACACAACAACATACATTACAACAATCATACCATAGGCTAGCTTTAGGGTTTAGCCTCCTTGATCTCGTGGTAGATCCACTCTTGTACTACCCATATCATCAATATTAATCAAGCAGGACGTAGGGTTTTACCTCCATCGAGAGGGCCCGAACCTGGGTAAAAACATCGTGTCCCTCGTCTCCTGTTACCATCCGCCTAGACGCACAGTTCGGGACCCCCTACCCGAGATCCGCCGGTTTTGACACCGACAGTCACCATGTGCTTATTGGAGTCAAGCTAGGATGATCAATGAACTACTTTCTACTTTCAATTGGTATCTTCTACATCATTCCAATGATATCTCGGTAACAAGTATCATCATCTACTTCATGCACACATTTCTTGCATCAACCTTGTGTAGGTTGTATCATGGCATGTTTTCATTCTTTCTTGTGATACTTGTTTCCTTTCTCAAAGCATCCCAACAATGATCTCTTGTTGCTAGTTGTGATGTCTTTGATGGTTGTGTGGTAGGAATTCATTTATATACAATAAGACCATATCTAGCCATGTGATATGCTTCCAAGCAAATATCTTATTGGTATATGTATGACTTCCTTTTGGATATCTTATTCCTTCGTGTTGTAACTATGTCGGGTGTACATCCTTCTTTGTAGACATATATCATCATGATTTCGTCTGCCTAGAACCTTATACATCTGAGAGAAATTACATCTCTAGATGATATCCTTTCTTTCACGTCCACCTTGTCTTTCTTATGTTATTTCTTTGGTTGCTCCGTGAAAGCTTTTGCCTTGAGTGCGTGTCTTCTATCGTTGCATCTTGATGCACTCTTGTGTGGTGAAGATTATTTTCCTCATGCTTATCTTTACGAGGCTTTTGCCATCTTAATTGGTATCCCTCGTCTTGATGAGGCTTTCATCTTCCATCTTCACCACGGGTTGTCACAAGCATAGGTTCTTTATATGCTTATTAGTAAGCTTGTGAACCCATTTGCTAGTTGTGTGTGGGAATGATAGGCCTTGCACCGTGTTCCTCATTCTTTCAAGACTTTATTGATGCTTAATGCTCATCCGTACATTAGTCTTCTCAAGTGCATTGCCTTGACTCACACACATCATTTTGGTTGAGCCCATTCTTAAGTTGCCTCTTTTACTTGTTGCTCAACCATGTGTTTGTTGCAAGTACTAGGCTTTATTTCCTATATGCTCACTTGCACTTGTTGTAAGTATCTATTGATTTTGGGGGAGCTATGATCCTATTTTGTGCACTTTGTATCCAAATGCAAATATTCTTATGTGTGCACAAATCATGCGGAGCTTCTCTAGTTTCTTTAGAACACTCCTTTGCTCATATCATAATATCCTTTATTCATGTGGCTCGCAGGATCTTTGGTCTAGTTGATTCAATTGATATCCTTTGATTGCTTGCTTCAATTGGTACCTTTTGATTGCTTGATTGCTTGTGTCTCACTTTGTTATGTCCTTGTGGCATATCATTCTTTAGCAATCTTTGTGCCTTAATATAGTTTGTGTTCCTCCAAGTATTTACCGTTGGATATGTGTATTGCATTCCACTCTCTTGTGGAGAAATACACAATTTATGGAGGACCACAATTTATATTGGCCTTCTTAGCTTTTCGCCCATTTTGGCAATCGATGCCAATGGGGGAGAGGTTTCAGAGAGTTTTGTGGAGAAGTTTAGAGAGTTATCTCCTCTTGCTTTGGTTTTGTTCAGTAGCATTTGCATCTCATACGCATGCACTATTGGTTGTTGCATTGCATAGTGAAGCATAATTCCTTATATAAACTCTCTTGAAAGTGATTTCATCAATTACCAAAATGGGGGAGATTGAAAGAACATGCGGTGCCCCCATGTTTGGTTTTGGTAATTGATGACAATCTCTATGGACTAATGGTTGTCTTGAGTTATATTTGAAGGATTTGTCCATAGGCTTTTCTTTAAGTCCATGTGTTGGTTTCAAGGAGTTTATGAGTTGACCAGGGTGCTATTAAGGAATTATCCAAAGATTGGTCATGTGAGTGTTGAGCTTATTGCAAGCATGTCTTGAAGAAGAAGATTGTGTGATCATTCATGTTTACCTTAAAGACATCATCCAAATGAAGAGAGTTGGAAAGATTCAAGGTTCATCAAGACTAAGTCAAGAGTGAATCAAGTTGATCAACTCACAAAGCGTAGAAGATGTACCGAGAGGGATCAAGTGATCCCATGGTATGTTAAGCATTGTCCATTGCACTTTGTGTACTAACCCATGGTCTATGTGAGAGTTCTATGTGGGGTTAGGTACGTGTCCATGGGCTTGCGTCAAGAGGAAGATATCATACAACCCATGGAAAGGATGACATCAAGTGGTGATCGTCATCAAGATTGTTGTGTGCAAGTTCAAGTGGAGCATCATGAAGAGATCAAGTGCTTGAATCTTGCCATCCATTGTGGTGTCAATGGACTTGTGAAGATGTGCCGAAGAGTGGCTCACCCATAGTGGACTATTGGGGAGCAATCATCTAGTCTTCATTGAGCCAACGCAATCAAGAAAGGTGGTCCAACTTGAGGGAGTCAAGATCGTCATCATCTAGCTCAAGTGGACCATGTGAAAGGCAAAGGTTTGCCCTTGATATGTTTTCTATTTTACGGGTCTCGTGGTGGTAGTTGGGAGACCGGGTTATATGATCGTTTGCCGTACTATCAAGGGGGGCTCTCAAGTTGGTAGCTTGATCATATCGTTAGTGGAGACCTCAAACCATTGCATCCTTGCATCATGTTTCTTGGTTCTTGTTTGGTTCTCTTTGTGAGTCTTAGAGCTTATGGTCATCTTGATGACAAGCTTGACTTCATCGAAAACGGAGTTCGCATGCGTCTTCTATGATTTTTTCGGTGTTTGAAGATTTTACCGGTCTTATCCGAGGAAGGGTTCTCACCATTTTCTTATGGGTCTTTTCTCATTTGCTTCTTACTGATATTTCTTTCAAGATTGTGTTATTCCTTGTCGCTAGCTTTCCAACAAAATTGGTTTCATCGAATTCGGAGTCCGTTTGCAAAAGTTGTGGCAGTTTTGGTGTTCTGAAAAGGCTGCTGCGGTACTACCGCGAATTGGAGCGGATGTAATTTTTTACTACCGCTCTAGAGCGGTAGTACCGTGGATCCTACAGCGGTAGTACCGCTCCGGACCAAAAACTCATCCCAATTCCTGCGGTGGTAGGCCCGGATGTAATTTTTTAGTACCGCCCGCAAGCAGTAGTACCTCTACCCTTAGCAGTAGTACCGCTACCCCTAGCGGTAGTACCGTGAGGTCAAGCGGTACTACCGCTCCGACGGTTCTTCTGGCCTTTTTGCCTCCTCACTGTTGTGTTTCGAAGGGGTACTACCGCCCTAGCGGTAGTACCTCTCCTTGGAGCGGTAATACCGCTCTGTGCGGGCTGTGAGCATAACGGTTGGATTTTTCCCCACCTATAAAAGGGGGTCTTCTTCCCCATTGAACCTCATCCCTTGAGCTCGTGTTCTTCCCCCATTGTTGACCTTCTTCGAGCTTGCTAACTCCCAATCCCTCCATGGATTCTTGCTAGTTTTTGAGGGAAAAGAGAGAGGAGATCTAGTTCCACATTTCCACCAATCACTTTCTCCTCTATGTGAGGGGAACCCCTTGGATCTAGATCTTGGAGTTCTTGGTGTTCTCCTTCTTGTTCTTCCTCTCATCTTCCTCCCTAGCATTAGTTGCTTCGGTGGGATTTGAGAGAGAAGGACTTGGGCACTCCATGTGCCCTTGCCATTGCATTTGGTGAATCGGTTTGAGTTCTCCACGTGATACGTGGAAGTTACAAGTTGAGAAGCTTATTACTCTTGGGTGCTTGGTACCCTTGAGCTTGTTACTCTTGGGTGTTTGGACACCCTAGAGCTTGTTCCTCTTGGGTGCCTTGGCGCCCTAGACGGTTGGTGTTGTTCGGAGCTCAATCATTGTGGTGTAAAGCTCCGGGCAAGCGTCGGGGTCTCCAATTAGGTTGTGGAGATCGCCCCGAGCAATTTGACGGGTACTGGTGACTGCCCCCAAGGGTTGCCAAAGTGTACGGGTTCGGTGACCGCCCCCAAGGGTCGCCATTTGTACGGGTTCGATGACCGCCCTCAAGGGTCCCTTAGTGGAATCACGGCATCTTGCATTGTGCGAGGGCGTGAGGAGATTACGGTGGCCCTAGTGGCTTCTTGGGGAGCATTGTGCCTCCACACCACTCCAAACTGAGATTAGCATCTGCAAGGGTGTGAACTTCGGGATACATCATCGTCTCCGCGTGCCTCGGTTATCTCTTACCCGAGCCCTTTACTTATGCACTTTACTTTGTGATAGCCATATTGTTCTTTGTCATATATCTTGCTATCACATAGTTGCTTATCTTGCTTAGCATAAGTTGTTGGTGCACATAGGTGAGCCTAGTTGTTTTAGGTCTTGTGCTTGACAAATTAACCGCTAGGTTTATTCCGCATTTGTTCAAGCCTAAACCGTAATTATTTTAAAGCGCATATTCACCCCTCCCCCCTCTAGGTGACATCCTCGATCTTTCAGAGGGAAATACTTACGCTACTTTGCTGCATCACCCTTTCCTCTTCAAGGGAAAACCCACATAGTGCTCAAGAGGTAGCAGTGGGTAGGGCTACCCAGGAGCCGGCGCATCAAATCCTATCGCCCCGGGACCCAGAGGTGGGAGATTCGGCTGCCACCCACGCAGATGGATGGGCACCGATATCTGAGCTGGGTGGGGGCCCTATACTTGGCCTGGTTTCATTGGACACGGACCCCTAGGTTGATTTGGTGTTGCCATGCACGGATGTGACTACGTACATGGGAGAGCCATGCACCGATGCGCCTCAGTCTATTATGGTGGCGCAGCCTGTGCAGTTGGATGAACTGCACGCGAATGTTACGGCTAAGTAATTAGTGGCTCTGGGTAATATCAAGTCATTCTGCGCCGGTCTACTCAAGAAGTTGGCTCCGCCGTTACTCAAGGAGATCGAGGGTGCCCGTGGCGTATGGTTGGGCCAGGACCCTTTCACACCAAGGCGGACGACCAGATCGGTGGTGAGCTCGGTGGGTGGCGGAAGGAAGACAAAGCGATGGTGGCCGAGACGATGCTCTTGAAGGCTTTGGGGGTTGCTTGTGATGAGTTGGCAGTTTTGGATGACACACTTGGTCTGCTTTGATCTGTGTTAGACTCACCACTGCAAGAGCAACAATTGAAAGCCATTGCAGCGATCTTCGGGATGACCGTGCCTACCAACCTATCGGCACAGTTGGAGTCGACGGCTATGGTGGTCGCGTAGGCAGGGCCGCGCCACGGTACAAACATGGAGGATTTCTTTTTCCCATGTCATACAACCCTATGGATGTAGTGTGCTGGAATGTGCGGGGCTTCAATAGCCTGGTCAAGAAGAAGGCGCTGAGGGAGTTCGTTGATTCTTTGCGCGTGGCGATCGTGTGTATTGTGGAGTCTAAACTGGAACATGTTGACCAGTATATTATCTTGCAATGCTCAGGTCCATCTTATGATGGTTTTGCGTACCTCCCGGCGTCCAAGACTAGAGGTGGAATCGTAGTGGGATGGGAATCCTCACATGTCCAGCTTACTAATTTTGCCCTTGATTCCTTCTCTCTGTCTGGATATGTTGCACCGAGGGAGGGGATCCCGTGGTGGCTATCGTTGGTCTATGGACCACAAGAAGACGACCAAAAAACTCAGTTTCTCCAGGAGTTGACTGAGAGGAGGACGCTCTGCCCGGGGCCGTGGCTGGTGATTGGTGACTTTAACATGTTCTTACATGCGACGGACAAAAACAACACGCTCCTGGATCGCATGATGATGGGGAGATTCAAGGGATTTGTTGACGATAACGCACTCAAGGAGTTGTTTCTGCATGGACGAAAATTCACGTGTAGCAACAAGAGGGAGGTGTCTACCCTCACCAAGATTGATAGGTCATTTGTATCAGTTGACTAGGAGCTTAACCATCCGGACAGTTTGCTGCAAGCTCTCTCGACTGCCTCATCTGACCACTGCCCACTGTACCTCTCGTTGGAGGAGCGCATGGACACGAAGAGGAGATTTCGGTTTGAATTGTTCTGGACAAAGCTTGAGGTTTTTTTGGAGGTGGTCCAAGAGGCCTGGACCTGTGTCCTTTGGTTGTGGAGCCGTTTCATTGTTTGGACGTTCTCTCGAGAAACACGGCAAGAGCTCTCACATCTAGGGGCCAAAGGAAAGTGGGGAATATCAAACTCCAGATTGGGGTTGCTAAGTTGATCATCCTTAGACTGGATTGTGCTCGGGACTCACGTCTTCTTACCCCAGAGGAGAGGTGGTTGCGAAGTATGCTCAAGAACTTGGTGCTGGGCCTTGCTTCTCTAGAAAGGATGATTGCGCGACAGAGGTCCCGGATACATTGTCTCATGGAAGGGGATGCAAACTCTAAGTTGTTTCATCTGGTGGCCAATGGTAGGAAGTCTAAAAACTTCATTCCAGCCATCGTAGTGGAGGGCCAGGTCATCATGGATCAAAGAGGGAAAGAGGAGGCATTCCTCCAAGCATATAGGGAGCTGCTAGGAGTGAATACTGCTAGAGATCACACTCTGAACCTGGAGGCACTCAACATACAACAAGTGGACCTCACGGAGTTAGATCTTCCTTTCACGGAGGAGGAAGTTTGGGCTGTCATCAAGGATATGCCTTCTGATCGTGCCCCGGGACCGGATGGGTTCATAGGAGTGTTCTTCCAAAAAAACTTGGAGCATCATCAAAGGAGATGTGATGGCATCGTTGCACAAACTGGTCCTTAATAATGGTCAGGGATTCAGCAGACTGAATCAGGCCTTAATCACTCTCATTCCCAAGAATCCGGTAGCTTGCCGAGTCAATGATTTCAGACCGATCAGCTTAGTACATAGCTTTCCAAAACTGGCATCCAAGTTGATGGAACACCGAGTCTGCCCGCGGATGGGAGAGCTTGTGAGCATTAACCAATCTGCTTTCATCCGCGGTAGGAATCTCCATGACAACTTTCTTCTTGTGAGGCAAATGGCCAGAAGATTGCACCAAAGAAAAGCTAAGGGAGTCCTCCTCAAGTTAGATATTGCTTGAGCTTTTGATTCGCTGTCATGGCCCTTCCTTTTTGAGGTGCTTCGCACAAAGGGCTTCCCAGAGAGATGGCTCGCTTGGCTGGCAACTATGCTCACTACCGCCAGCTCGAGGATTGTGGTGAATGGGTGTATGACAGACAAGTTCATGCATGCTTGTGGTCTAAGGCAGGGGGACTCTATCTCACCACTGCTATTTGTGATTGCAATGGAGACCCTCACGACTATCATAATCAAGGCACATGAGCTCAAGATTCTGGAGAAGTTGAATGGATGCAAGCCTTTGCAGCGGCTCTCACTCTATGCGGATGACGTGGTTCTATTCATTAGACCATCTCGGACCGATATCACTTTCGTCAAGGAGGTTCTCATGATCTTTGGAAAGGCCTCGGGTTCGCATGTCAATTTCGCCAAGTCCTCGGCGACCTTGATCCGCGAAGAGGAGCATGATGAGGAGGTGGTCGGGAATGCGCTCCTTGGAAGATTGATCACTTCCCTTGTAAATATCTTGGTCTCCAACTGGGTATCAAACAGCTGACACACTCGTAGTGGCAATTCATGGTGGATGGAGCGCTCAAAACCCCCCCGGGATGGCAAAGAGGTGTGGTAACTCGACCGGGGAGGTTGATACTGGTGAATCAAGTGATGAGGGCTCGACCTACTCACCACTTAATTGTGTCTGAGGCGCCAAAGTGAGCAATTGAGATAGTGGGTCAGGGATGTAGGGCTTTCTTTTGGGCCGGTACGGACGCTGTCAGTGGTGGGAAGTGTGCGGTGTCTTGGCAGAGCGTGTGTCGCCCAAAACAGCTGGGTGGTCTTGGCATTATGGATCTCAGTAAGCATGGCCTTGCCCTTCGGCTGAGATGGGAATGGCTACGCAGATTGAATGACTGCCGACCGTGGCAAGGATTGAATCTAGTGCCGGACAAGCAAGTTCAGTGCGCGTCCAATAGCATGGTGATGTGGGAGATCGGCGATGGCAAAAGGATTCTCTTCATTGCCGCTGGTCTCGTGGCTAGGGTAAAGACGAGGACGATCAACACTAGGCTGGCCAGTGAGGGGTTAAACCAGCACGATTGGACTAAGGACGTCCCGGAGATTCTGTCGACAGAGGAGCTTGCACAATTCATCCACCTTTGGGAGAGCCTTATGAAGTTTGAGATTAATCTAGGAAGTGGAGACAAGGCAATATGGGCTTGGCACGACTCGGGTGTCTATATAGCTGCCTCGGCCTCGGAGGAATCAGATTTCCACCGGCAGCTGCTATTTGGAAGAACGGAGCCCCTCTTGTCTGCAAGATCTTCATGTGGTTGGCTATTCAATATGCATTTGGACTTCGGATAGGAGGCTCAGGCATGGTTTGCAAGAGATGGTATCTCCTTGCTATTTCTGTGACCAGGAGGAGGACAACGTGGATCACCTCATGTTTCAGTGTGTTTTCATGAGACAAGTCTGGTTCCAATGCTTCTCCAGAGTTGGCATCAATCCAAACCTGATTCCCATGCAACATGATAAGCTACAACAGTGGTGGATGAGTACTTGCAAGCAGATCAGCAGAGCGGACAAGAAGGGCTTCGATGCTTTCGTCATGTTGATTTGCTAGATGTTATGGAAGCAAAGTAACGCTAGGGTTTTCCAGACAGGTGTGATTTGCGATGAGTATGCTACGGTCAATCTTATCTTTCAGGAGCTGCACCTATGGAGGCTAGCGGGCGTAGCAAGAGTCCAACGGTTTTGTGAGTAGTCCGCCTAGTGTTATGGAGTGGTTGGGTGGGATCGCCGGCTTGTGATATCTCCCATGTAAACTCTTGTACATATCTTTCTCTCTTCTATAAAGCTAAGCTACGCCATTGGCGTACTCTAAAAAAACATGGCAAAAGGAAACCGTGCCCCTGCAAGGCCACAAACCGGATTTCGGTAGACCATTCACACGCATGTCGCATGCCCGCTCGCCCTGGCCTGGCCAGGCCAGGCGAGCACGTGTGTGGTCTTCTCTTTCTCTCTTCAAACATCACTTAGTGGAGTGGAGAGAACCCAATGTATAAAGAGGTCTCACACCTCCTCAAATTCCAGGATGAGACTAAACTTTAGAGCCACCACTTGTCATTTTATGGGCCAATTTGATATTTCAGAAATTGTACATGGGTCTAGCCCATTATTTCTAACAGACGCAAGACTTGTGAGAAATAATGGAGTTTTGGCTTTTAAATCTGCGACTTTTCCAGGGGTGACGGTTTCTTCTCGAGGGCACTGGTCCAGTAGAACTGTGGTTTTGATAACTTCTCATTTGTAATCAACAACGACATGGTGGCTCGGACGATGTACTGCGAGCACACCATCAAGATGTTCAAAGAGGTCGTTTTCCAGGGACTTCATTTTCTTTTTTGCGAGATTCAGGGACTTCAATATAGTTGTCTTTTTAAGCTGTCTGTATTGCTGGTTTGGTCATTATTTTACGAAAAAAGTCATATATTGTACTCTCTTTATAAAAAAATGTAAGAGCATTTAGATAACTATTTTAGTGATTTAAACTTTAGTGATCTAAACGCTCCTATATTTCTTTACGAAGGGAGTAATCGATTAAAAAATGAGTTAAGAGATTATAACTGAAACCTCAAGCTCTGCGGAATTCCCAGTTAAATGGAGTCGCAACAGGCACACGGTACATGTCAGGTACACCGACAGAGGCGACACTGATCTGGTAGAACGTCGCATGCGCCGTCAGGTGCACGGCCACACTCCCCACCGGCACCGCGAGCGAAGGCTGATCCCAGATCTCTGGAGGCGACGTACAGGCAGAGGGGTTCCGTCCATGGGTCAAAAGCCAAGCGTTCAACTCTGCAATATCAAACGCCGGTACACAGGAACTACAGAGACTGTGGATTGGTCTCCACTGTGACACACCAACCATTTCGAAAAGAAAAAAAAAACTGTCACACACGAGTAAATTGCACAGAAGTACCACAATTGGGGCATTGGAAGCAGATTGGTATCAAGTTTGGTAATTTTTACGTGTCAGTACCAAGTCTGGGGCTAGACGTTACAAAAAGGTCTAAATCGCGTATAAACGCGTATTGACGGTGTATCTGACCGGCGGGGCCTGCATGTCAGCTGCCGATGTGGCATTCTTTTTGCAGAAACCCCCCGCACAGCGGCGCCCGGTCTGGATCGAGGGGAGAATCCATCGAGCCCGAGCTCCCACTCGCATCACCACGACCGCCGGAGCTGCCCCTGCTCGCACCGCCGCGGCCTCTGCTCGTGGCCTCCACCGTCTCCTTCGGGGCCTCTGCAGAACGGAAGCGCCACCCTCCCCCCTCTCCCCGTCCGAGCTCGACGCCACCTCCGCGCTCATCCCGCGGCTCATCTCCGAGGGCCAGGTCCCCGCCGCTGGCCGCCTCCTCTCCGCGGCGCTCCTCCTGCCCGGCTCCCCGGAGCGCCTCCCGTTCCCTCCGCTCGCGGAGCACCTCGCCTCCCTCCCCACGCCCACCCCGGCCTTCGCCCTGCTCACCGCGCTCCGCCACCACCCCGTCCGCCCCTCGCCGCTCCCGCTTGCCACCCCGCTCCTCGGCCACCTCCTCGCGATGCGCCGCGCCCACGAGGCCGCCTCCGTGCTCCGCTGGCTCTGCCGCCCCGACTCCCCACGCCGGCCCGACGCCGCCACCTACGGCATCGCCGTCGCCCGGTTCTGCAGGCTCGGGACCCCGGGAGCGCGCTCGTCGCCCTCGGCAAGATGGCCTCCAACGGGGTCCCGCCCTCGCTGGAGCTGCAGGAGGCGGTGCGACGCTGCAGGACGCGAGGATCGAGGAGGCGTGGGCGCTGGAGGAGGCTATGCGGCCGCTGGAGTCCAAGAAGACGAGAACCAAGGCGGCGCGTCAAGAGAGAGAGCTTCGGGTGAGAGAGAGAGAAGAAAAAATGGAAGGAGGAAGAGAAGGAGAGAGGCAGGGTGTGAGGACGGCCTGGTCCTAGTCGCCGGTGGTGGTGCTCCGGTGGCCGGCCGGCAGCGCGGCGAGGAGCCCAGGGCGGGGCGGGGCTACGGGAGGCGAATGAGCTCGGGCTCGAGGGGCTCCTCCCCTCGATCCAGATCAGGCCCCGCCGCTGTGAGGACAAAGGAGGTGCAGGGGGTTTCTGCAAAAAGAATGCCACATCGGCAGCTGACATGCAGGCCCCGCCGGTCAGATGCACCGTCAATACACGTTTATACGCGATTTAGACCTTTTTGTAACGTCTAGCCCCAGACTTGGTACTGACACGTAAAAATTACCAAACTTGGTACCAATCTGCTTCCAATGCCCCAATTGTGGTACTTCTGTGCAATTTACTCGTCACACACCATGGACAGCAAACAGCTAGGTCGGCGTGTTCCGACGCTCGTTTGCCTCAAACAAATTATTGCACCCCGGGCAGCCGCTGTGCGCATACGCGGACCCAACCACTCGCCGATGGGCCGACACCGTTCTTACTTTTCAGCGAACCAGAAGCTCATCAGTCTCCACTTGGCTGCGGCAAAACACACCGGACGAAGCAAAGGATCCACAGTTTAGAACAGGGGAGCATATGCAGGTTCGGTCATCTTTTCGCATCGCAAAGGAAGATAGATGCATGTGGAGCAAAGTAGGAGTAGTGCACAAAAAGACGATGCATGTGGAGCAAAGTGGTGCTACCGTGTCACCCATAAGAAATAATGGAGAGGCTGTGGGCAGTCAGGCAGGCACACCGCACACATGGGCGGAGGCCGACAGATCGCAACGTAGCGCCGGGAAGGGGAGCTGCGTGCTGTCCCAGGCTGGTATCCTGTTGCCGTCGCCGTCGCCACCGCCACGTTCTCTCCCTTTCACCCACCTAAGTGCCCAGCCACCACTCTACTTACCTCGCCCGGCACACGCAAACGCGCGCCTCGATCGGCCTGGCACTCGCAGTCGCTTCCCTTTCCCACCACGTTGACATCTCTTCCGCTCCGGGAAGGAGGCAGGCACGTAGACGTAGCGATGGCGCCGCGTTTCCTGGCGTGCTTCGGCAGGGGCGGCGCGACGGCCTCGGCGCCGGAGCCTGTGGAGGACCTGGCCCCGGGCCCGGTGCTGGTGGAGCTCTTCTCCTCGCAGGGGTGCGCGGCGTCGCCTGAGGCGGACGCCCTGGTGGCGCGGCTGGCGCAGGAGTCCTCGGAGACCGGCGGCGGCGAGCGAGCGATGGTGGTGCTGGGGTTCCACGTGGACTACTGGGACTACCGCGGGTGGAAGGACCCCTTCGCGTCCAGCGCCTGGACCGTGCGGCAGAAGGCGTACGTGGAGGCGCTCCGGCTGGACACGCTCTTCACGCCGCAGGTCGTCGTGCAGGGCCGCGCGGACTGCGTCGGCACCGAGCAGGACAAGCTCGCCCAGGCCGTCCGCGACGCGCCCCGCTACCCCTCGCCCGCCATGAAGGTACGTACGCACGCACGCATGCTGCATGCACCCACCAGCTTAATTGTTGACGGTGCTCTGAAGTCTGAACCGTGCGCCTCCCTCTGTGCTCTGCAGGTGAAGTTCCAGCGGCCGAACCCGAGCACGCTGCAGGCGTCCTTCACGGGCGCGCTCCACTCCCGCGTGGACGGCGGCGGGAGCGTGCTGGTGGCGCTGTACGAGAGCGGCGTGGTCACCGACTGCGGCCGGGGCGAGAACAAGAGCAAGTCGCTGCTCAACGACCACGTGGTGCGCCGGCTGGAGAAGGTGGCCGCCGTGCGCGACGGCACGTCCGCCAGGAAGGCCGTGTCCGGGTCCGTCCAGTTCCCGCTGTGGGACGACTTCCGCGCCACCAAGTGCGGCATCGTCCTCTTCGTGCAGAACTCGGCGCTGCAGGTGCTCGGCGTCCAGCACTTCGACCTGCCCGACAACGTCTGATCGAGTGGCGGGCACCAACTTGCGGGGAGCGCAGGGGGCGGACGGCCAGGGGGGCGTAGCACAACTATTCTTTGTAGAGTTTGATTGGCGTGTTGCGCTGTTGTAATAGCACTTTGTAAGAGCACTCGTGTGATCGATTACTGGAACAATGGTTGTATCCTCTTGAATAAACCAAGATAGTACAGTAGTCTAAGAAACATGCACAAATGCGAATAACAGAGAAATCGAAGTTACACTAAGGTGACGAACATGAAAAGTTTAGAAAGAGACACATGCAAAACTGCTAGACGTACATTAGAATATTTTAAGCCGTTTATTTTTGTGGTTCAACGGTCGAGATATAGCAATACTACACCATAATTCAGGTAGTATATTCAGATGATAGGGGTACTTTTGGCAGTTCATTATTGTAGATCGGGCGGCAGCGAGAGGGAGGCCGCCGGTGCCGCCATTTGTGCCGCTGGCAGGGTGGTGCGGGACCGCAATAGGTCGGGGATGACACGGTGGGTGGGCTGCCGTGGGCGCGGGCCTGGACGGGAGGGAGCGGGAGAACAGGTTGTGCTCTCCTTCGGTCGCGCAGTCGCGCTGCCGAGCACGTCGCCGCTGCAGAGCGCGGGAACAGATTGCTCTCCTTCGGTCGCACAGTCACGTGGCCGAGCACGTCGCCGCTGCAGAGCGCGTGAACATGTTGCTCTCCTTCGGTCCCGCAGTCACACTGCCGAGCACGTCGCCACTGCAGAAGCGCGAGAACATGGTGCTAGTTCTCGCCGTTTTCGTTTCTCATGATTATTTCACAGTTGATAAGGTGCTAGCTTGCTTAAGCTTGGTTTCAGAATTGACGGTGAAACATCACGAGCTAAATTCTTACGCAGTGTGGTTGGGTGAGCAGTTTTTCGTAGTGCTGCAGTTTTGCATGGCAAAGCTCCTGAATTCCAAGTATCTTATTTGTTGGTGTTGATGGAGACGGGGAGCAGCAGCTGGTGTCGTCGTCTGCTTCGTCTACCTTCGGCGACGGCTCAACAGGATGAGCGGCCCGCCTGCGCTTGTCGGCAGCGCAACTTGAGACAGTCCCAGGGGAGATGAGGGCGTACAATGGCAATCGATTAATTCTGTTTCCCCTGCTCGATTAATCCTACGCCCTAAATAGATCGTTTGCCGGCGAGAGTCTAAGCACTGATGAACAGTAGGAAATTACCAAGCTATCCTCGAACCAATCTTTGAGTCGAACAATATCAGCCGTTGGATCAACTTAATACTACCTCTTAAATTCGGTAGTATGATGTACCGTAAAAAATCTCTTTTACAGGGGTTCTGCAGGCTCCTTTCAAACATTCTAAACATGCCTCCCTGATTTTAATGGGGATGGGTCAGTCCGTCTACTAATGATCAATTAAAAACTGCCATGACACCCTGCAATTCCCTCATCCTGTAATCCTCATGTACGTGTAGCAAAGCTCGAGACACATGAGCCATCCATGCAAGCGGTGAGAACAAAAAATCATTAAATGTACATGGCTAGGGGACACACCCTTCACAACTCATGTTGTTGAACAGATGCTTTCGTTCGTCGGACAACTTTTAGGGGAAAGAATAACTACATAAAAGGAAGAGTAGAAAGACCCACAAACAAAAACAGCACCACTTCTATAGTGTAAGACGTCATAACCATGTAGGACGGGACACGACCAAGCAAAAAAATTGGGGTATAATTATTCCCAATCTTCACTAAGTCCACAAGTCCTAAGTGGCATCTACATGGCAAAATCTAGTTGATACAAGTTTATTAGGTTCAACATAACAATAAGTCAAAGAGAGATGCAAAAACTTAAGACAAAGTCCAAAGCCAAAGGAAAAACGCCCAAGAGGAAGAAGGTTGAGCGGGGTTCTAAATCATGTATAATGCTTTACTCCCCCATCCCTAGTCTATCACGGACCAATAACCAAAATGTACTTCAAAAATGCTACCATAACCAACAACACTCTTTATCATTTGTCAACGGGGCTCTTGCCTATTTACCCCCCTAGGAGGGATGTTATTCTATCCGCAAGTAAATATGAAAAGGGGAAAAGTAGGTCTAGAGACCTCCGCGAAGTCTCGCACCCCTAGAATAGGAAATGGATATGGGTATCGTATTTTACAAAAATTAGCTTCTCTACCTTTGTCAATTAGCTTTCATAGAAAACCATACTACGTGACCCATTAACACTATGTCACAAACATTAATCAAAGATACCCACTCACCTTATCTCTAGTTTTGTAGGTATTTTCTGCGGCTGACTACAAAATAAACATTGGGCAGCATAGTTCAACAATCTCATGCTGAGCCTAGAATAACAATGAAAGTTTTACTATGCTTCTCCACTGGATTGTCACACACACACACACACACACACACACACACACAATTTCCTTAGTCAGTACTCGGTAGTAAAAATGTATAGTAATGTGATTTGGTTCATGGGCTTTTTCAGAGTGGATGATGTGCGTGTCTCCCGATGGCTAGTGGACTTGTCGCTCTACGTCGTATTGAGAAAAAGGGTTTTCCCCCCGCTTTAGATTATAAAGCAACGTTCAACCGATATAACCAGCTTGCTGGGGCCGCAGCATAAACAAGCCCAAAAGAAAAAGGAGAGAAAGAAAAAAGAAACAAATGCCGACGCCGGCAGCTCGATTAAGCAAAGATGACCGACACCTGCTGCACCCACCGGAGAAGAACCACCGCCCGCCAAGCACTCCGAGGCCTCGCGTACCAAGCAACATCTTCAGGAAGAAATGCGACGACGACGCCGCTGCTGCCCAGACAAGTCCTAGAGTTTTCCCCGGTACGCGGATGGCAGTGAGGAAGGGCTTATCACCGATGCCCCTCAGGAGGGTCCGGCAACGCCCACGAGCGCAGCCGCGCCGGTGACGAACGAGCCGCCAGAGATTTCTCCCGCCCCGAAACCACCACCGCCACCTCAGACAATCGGAAGCTGTCATGGGTTTTGTCGCTTGCTAGGCTAGAAATAGAGCCGTGAGAGGCCACTTTCTCAATGTTCTTCATCGAACACGGAAGCACGCTCAGCACCGCCAGGACCGTCCAAGTCTCACTTATGGGTGTTCCTATTTAACGCTTGAGGGGACAAAGTGCCCCTAAAACGCTTACTAGGCCCGCTCTCAAAGCTTCATTGCTCACTAGTTGTTTGCTACTCCGTTTTTTTCAACTCAGCTCCATTCTCTTGCTAGCTCAAGAAAAAAATAGAGTGTCATCTCTTTTTTTTTTAAAAAAAATAGTGAAATAAAAAATGTTCACGGATTTAAAAAATGATCCTGATTTATTTTAAAAATAAATAATTTCAGAAATGTTCATACATTTTTAAAAATATGGATTAAAAATTCTCAAGAGTTTAAAAATGTTCATAAATTTTACATGTTTTTTGAATTAAAATATGCTCTTGCTTGAAAAACATATTTGAGAATTTTTAAAATGTTCACGTAAAATGTGCATGAATCTAACAATGTCCATGAATATGAAAAGTATTCACGAATTTTGTATTTTAGCAAAATTTTACAATATTCATGAATTTAAAGATATCCATTGGTTTAAAAATATTCATTAATTTGAAAAAAAAATCATAAATTTAAAGAATGAAAACAAAATGCCATAAAATATGAAGAAACCATAAAAACAAAGATAAATTTGAAAACAAATTAGCAAGAAAAACAAAAGAAATACGAAAGGAGAAAAGGGGACCAGAATCTTCAAGAACCTTCCCAAAACCGGATGGAAGGCACTAAACCGGAACATAGTGCCTATTTGAGCCGGCTCAATAGTTTTTTTTGTCTAAATATGCCCTCTTTATTAGTCGGTAACAATGTTTATTGAGATGCAACTGATAGGAGGGGTTGTAGTAGCCAAATATGTCTACCTACAGTATGGCCTAGAGCATGTTCAGTGAGACCGTGCGCCTCAAAATTTGACTCCCTCCTCTCGAAAGAGAAGGAACAAGGCTGGAACTCCAACATCAAAGACGAAATCTCATGAATAATATTCCCGTGTAGCCCTCATGCGCCATCCATGATATCTTCACTTTCACAATTCCTTTTCAATCAGTCACCACTTCCATATGTTGTAATAAGAGATCAGAAGCCAAAGCTAGAGCTTCTGGCATGCAAGAGCTTCTAGAGTTGTCGGGTCAGTTACGCCTTTGATAACACCTTTGCACAAACATGTGTGTAGCCTGTGGACTCTGGAAATCATTTTCATGAAGAGCCTTGCATCTAGCATGCCAAGGAATTGCCAAAGGTGTTATCTAGCTTTGGCCGGCTCATTAGTAAACGGGGTTTCCTGGGGCGTGCATTCTATACCAAAGGGCTACTATTACACCCCACGGGGGTGAAATAGGAAATAAGAAATGTCCACGCTTATTGCGATACCGGAGCTCACGTCGCCTCAAGCGTCCTTCCAAGTCAGTCCCAGTATAATGCATATCTACGACACCCAGGTATGCGTGCGCACATAGGCAAGTACGTTATGTGATTTTGTTTTTGCTTGTTTTTCAAAAAAAAAACACTGCACATTTAAAAAAGGTTCATATCATTCATAAAAGTGTTCATCACATTCAAAAAAAATCATGTGTTTAAAATTAGCTATGAAATTGTAAAAAAATGTTCATACATTATGTAATTTTATTTTCTCAATTTGTAATAAATATTTGTATCATTAAAAAAATGTTTATGACACTTACAAAATATTTCACATGTTTAAAAATTAGTTTTTTGCAGGGATATTTAAATATTAGTTCATGAAATTTTTCCAAAACATTCGCTAAAACATAAAAATGGGTTCCCGTGATTGGGAGAAAGAAACGTTCGTGCCATTCAAATAATTGTCCATGAAAATTTTAAAATGTTCACACATCTAAAAGTAGGTTTCATGACATTCTAAGAAATTTTCATGAAATTTTAAAAATTATCGATGTGTGTTTCACAATGTTCGTTGTGTATTATTCGATGCGCATCTTATAAATGTGCGACATGTATTTAAAAAAATGATCACCATGAATCAAAAAAGTTAGACCTGCATATGAAAAATGTTTAACATGTATTAAAAAAGTCGTGTATCTCAAAACAATAAAGAAAGGAAAATGAAACTGAGAAAAAACCAACAAAAAAAACACAGAAAAAGTAAAATGAAAGAAAAACACATGAAATCTTTCCAAAACCACGTCGCATGCGTTAACTTACTGCTGTACTGAACATTCTACGCCATGAAGTTTTTTTTTTAGAAATCCATGAAGATTTATTGTTTTTTTTAGGGTATGCAGATTTATTGGTATAAACTTAGTCTCTTTTCCAAGAAAATGTTACTCCATCTGTAAATTAATATAGTGATCTAAACGCTCTTATTTACAGAGGGAGCACTCGTGAGCACACATGAACCCAGAAGGAGCCCGGAGCAGGGCCACAAGACTACAAGAGCGTTTCCCTTTTCTCCAAAAAGAAAAAGAAAAGAAAGTGTTTCCCAGGGTCAGTGGGGTCTCCTTGCTGCCGGGCAAAGCCGCCCCGGTCGACTACCAACAAGTCCACAGTCGACTGTAGCTGCCCTGAAAAGAAAAACCCAAGTCCACTGTACCGAGACGTTGCCTCGCGCCGGGTACACCAGCTTCCAAGCTGTTTCTAAAAAAAAAACAGCTTCCGAGCTGACACGCCACACTAGCGTGCCTTTGCGAGAGGGACAGCCCTGCTCGCCCTCGCATCGAGACACCACTCATTGTCCCACACCCGTCGCGACGGAGCGACCGCAGTGGGCTGGGCGTCACGTGAAGCCACGTGAACCGGGGGCCTATCAACCGGTCCACGGCCTTGTTTCCTTGTGCAGAAATTTTATCGACCGAACAAATCATTGTAATACAGAGCATCTGTAATAGTTTCCGTATTCATAAAATAACCATCGTGTAAATATTATCCAGATGGAAATTTGCCTATGGCAGGCGCTCATCTTTACATGGCAGAGCATTATGGCAGGTCTTCAAACCTTCAAGAGAGGGCATATCTGGCGAGTGGTGACGGGTGCCAAAATAAATATTTGGACGGATCACTGGATCCCACAAAGTCCTACAAGGAAGGTTATCACGCCAAAGGGTAATATCTTGTTGACCACTGTTGATGAACTTATTGATCCAGGAACAGAATGGTGGGACGAAACGTTCGATCTATATTCTTTGGTGTTGATGCTCAACGGATTTTGAAGATCCCATTATCTACCCATTTACCGGATGATTTTGTGGCATGGAATGTCACAAAAAAATTTTGCTTCCCGGTTCGATCAGCATACTATGACGAGTGGGAGCACCAATTCGGCCCAAGAATGAGAAAGGACCCAGCCGAGAAATCAGCAAACAACCCTGTTTGGGAGACTCTTTGGAAACTACAAGTTCCAAGCAAGATAAAGATTTTTGTCTGGCGAGCACTACATGGAATCATACCTGGGGTGGGAGTATTGCGAAGTAGACTACCGTGTGTCACTCTGCGAGGATGAGGGCGGCTCGGGCGACTGGGCGGGCGGCCGTCCCTCCGACTGCGACGGCGCCGTTTACCGCGGGGGATCGCCGGCGCGTCGGCGGGCGCTTCTGGGCTCTCGCCGAGTCCGACGAAGATCACGCGGACGACGATGGGGAGAATGTTGGGAACGTAGCAGAAATTCAAAATTTTTCTATGTGTCACCAAGATCTATCTATGGAGAAACCAACAACGAGGGGGAGGAGAGTGCATCTACATACCCTTTTAGATCGCTAAGCGGAAGCGTTCAAGAGAACGGGGTTGAAGGAGTCGTACACGTCGTGATCCAAATCACCGGAGATCCTAGTGCCGAACGGACGACACCTCCGCGTTCAACACACGTACAGCCCGGTGACGTCTCCCATGCCTTGATCCAGCAAGGAGAGAGGGAGAGGTTGAGGAAGACTCCATCCAGCAGCAGCACAAAGGCGTGGTGGTGGTGGAGGAGCGTGGCAATCCTGCAGGGCTTCGCCAAGCACCGCGGTAGAGGAGGAGTACTTGGGAGAGGGGGAGGGCTGCGCCAGAACTTGGGGTGCGGCTGCCCTCACACCCCTCCACTATTTATAGGTGGGAGGGAGAGGGGGCCGGCCCCCTTAGATCCCATCTAGGGTTGGGGCGGCGGCCAAGGGGGGAGGAGTGCCTCCCAAGTCAAGTGGAGGCCCTCCCCTTTAGGGTTCCCCCCTCCCATGCGCATGGGCTTTGGGGGGGCTGGTGCCCCTGGCCCATTAAGGCTAGGGCGCCCCCTACAGCCCATGCTGCTGTATTGGACGTGGTGGAACAATTTCCGGACCTCCGGACCCCTCCGGAATCCTCCGGAACCTTCTGGAAGCTTCCCGGTACAATACCGGAAAAACCCGAACTTTTCCCGGAACCCGAACAACAACTTTCCATATATAAATCTTTACCTCCGGACCATTCTGGAACTCCTCGTGACGTCCGGGATCTCATCCGGGACTCCGAACAACATTCGGTAACCACATACAAACTTCCTTTATAACCCTAGCGTCATCGAACCTTAAGTGTGTAGACCCTACGGGTTCGGGAACCATGCAGACATAACCGAGATGTTCTCCGGTCAATAACCAACAGCGGGATCTGGATACCCATGTTGGCTCCCACATGTTCCACGATGATCTCATCGGATGAACCACGATGTCAAGGACTCAATCGATCCCGTATACAATTCCCTTTGTCTAGCGGTATAGTACTTGCCCGAGATTCGATCGTCGGTATCCGATACCTTGTTCAATCTCGTTACCGGCAAGTCTCTTTACTCGTTCCGTAACACATCATCCCGTGATCAACCCTTGGTCACATTGTGCACATTATGATGATGTCCTACCGAGTGGGCCCAGAGATACCTCTCCGTTACACGGAGTGACAAATCCCAGTCTCGATTCGTGCCAACCCAACAGACACTTTCGGAGATACCTGTAGTGCACCTTTATAGCCACCCAGTTACGTTGTGACGTTTGGTACACCCAAAGCATTCCTACGGTATCCGGGAGTTGCACAATCTCATGGTCTAAGGAAATGATACTTGACATTAGAAAAGCTTTAGCATACGAACTACGATCTTTGTGCTAGGCTTAGGATTGGGTCTTGTCCATCACATCATTCTCCTAATGATGTGATCCCGTTATCAACGACATCCAATGTCCATGGTCAGGAAACCGTAACCATCTATTGATCAACGAGCTAGTCAACTAGAGGCTTACTAGGGACATGGTGTTGTCTATGTATCCACACATGTATCTGAGTTTCCTATCAATACAATTATAGCATGGATAATAAACGATTATCATGAACAAGGAAATATAATAATAATAACTAATTAATTATTGCCTCTAGGGCATATTTCCAACAGTCTCCCACTTGCACTAGAGTCAATAATCTAGTTCACATCGCCATGTGATTAACACTCACAGGTCACATCGCCATGTGACCAACATCCAAAGAGTTTACTAGTGTCACTAAACTAGTTCACATCATCATGTGATTAAGACTCAATGAGTTCTGGGGTTTGATCATGTTTTGCTTGTGAGAGAGGTTTTAGTCAACGGGTCTGCAACATTCAGATCCGTATGTACTTCGCAAATCTCTAGGTCATATTGTAAATGCTGCTTCCACGCTCCACTTGGAGCTATTCCAAATGGTTGCTCCACTATACGTATCCGGTTTGCTACTCAGAGTCACTCGGATAGGTGTTAAAGCTTGCATCGACGTAACCCTTTACGCCGAACTCTTTATCACCTCCATAATCGAGAAACATGTCCTTATTACTCCAAGGACAATTTTGACCGCTATCTGGTGATCCACTCCTTGATCACCTTTGTACCCTCTTGCCAGACATGTGGCAAGGCACACATCAGGTGCGGTACACAGCATAGCATACTATGGAGCCTACGTCTAAAGCATAGGGGACGACCTTCGTCCTTTCTCTCTCTTCTGCCGTGGTCGAGCTTTAAGTCTTAACTTCATACCTTACAACTCAGGCAAGAACTCCTTCTTTGACTGATCCATCTTGAACACCTTCAAGATCATGTCAAGGTATGTGCTCATTTGAAAGTACCATTAAGCGTTTTTGATCCATCCTCACAGATCTTGATGCTCAATGTTCAAGCAGCTTAATCCAGGTTTTCTATTGAAAAACACTTTTCAAATAACCCTATATGCTTTCCAGAAATTCTACATCATTTCTGATCAACAATATGTTTACAACATATACTTATCAGAAGTTCTATAGTGCTCCCACTCACTTCTTTGGAAATACAAGTTTCTCATAAACTTTGTATAAACCCAAAATCTTTGATCATCTCATCAAAGTGCATATTCTGACTCCGAGATGCTTGCTCTAGTCCATGGAAGGATCGCTGGAGCTAGCATACCTTTTAGCATCCTTAGGATCGACAAAACCTTTCTGATTGTATCACATACAACCTTTCCTTACGAAAACTGGTAAGGAAACTCGTTTTGACATCCATCTGCCAGATTTCATAAATGCAGCTAATGCTAACATGATTCCGACGGACTTAAGCATCGCTACGAATGAGAAAATCTCATCGTAGTCAACTCCTTGAACTTGTGAAAAACTCTTCGCCACAAGTCGAGCTTCATAGACGGTGACATTACCGTCCACGTCCGTCTTCTTCTTAAAGATCCATTTATCTCAATGGCTTGCCGATCATCGGGCAAGTCCACCAAAGTCCATGCTTTGTTCTGATACATGGATCCTATCTCGAATTTCATGGCTTCTAACCATTTGTCGGAATATGGGCCCACCATCGCTTCTCCATAGCTTGTAGGTTCATTGTTGTCTAGCAACATGACCTTCAAGACAGGATTACTGTACCACTCTGAAGTAGTACGCATCCTTGTCACCCTACGAGGTACGGTAGTGACTTGATCCGAAACTTCATGATCACTATCATAAGCTTCTACTTCAATTGGTGTGGGCGCCACAGGAACAACTTCATGTGCCCTGCTACACACTAGTTGAAGTGATGGTTCAATAACCTCATCAAGTCTCCACCATGCTCCCACTCAACCTTCCGAGACAAACTTTTCCTCGAGAAAGGACCCGATTCAAGAAACAATCCCTATTGCTTTCGGATCTGAATTAGGAGGTATACCCAACTGTTTTGGGTGTCCTATGAAGATGCATTTTATCCGCTTTGGGTTCGAGCTTATCAACCTGAAACTTTTTCACATAAGCGTCGCAGCCCCAAACTTTTAAGAAACGACAACTTAGGTTTCTCCAAACCATAGTTCAAACGGTGTCGTCTCAACGGAATTACGTGGTGCCCTATTAAAGTGAGTGCGGTTGTCTCTAATGCCTAACCCATGAACGATAGTGGTAATTCGATAAGAGACATCATGGTACGCACCATATCCAATAGGGTGCAACTATGATGTTCGGACACACCATCACACTATGGTGTTCCAGGCGGTATTAATTGTGAAACAATTTCCACAATGTCTTAATTGCGTGCCAAAGCTCGTAACTCAGATACTCATCTCTATGATCATATCATAGACATTTTATCCTCTTGTCACGATGATCTTCAACTTCACTCTGAAATTACTTGAACCATTCAATAATTCAGACTTGTGTTTCATCAAGTAAATATACTCAGTATCTACTCAAATCATCCGTGAAGTAAGAACATAACGATATCCACTGCGTGCCTCAGCACTCATTGGACTGCACACATCAAAATGTATTACTTCCAACAAGTTGCTTTCTTGTTCCATTTTACTGAAAACGAGGCTTTCAGTCATCTTGCCCATGTGGTATGATTTGCATGTCTCAAGTGATTCAAAATCAAGTGAGTCCAAACGGTCCATCTGCATGGAGTTTCTTCATGCGTATACACCAATAGACATGGTTCGCATGTCTCAAACTTTTCAAAAACGAGTGAGTCCAAAGATCCATCAACATGGAGCTTCTTCATGCGTTTTATACCAATATGACTTACATGGCAGTGCCACAAGTAGGTGGTACTATCATTACTATCTTATATCTTTTGGCATGAACATGTGTATCACTACGATCGAGATTCAATAAACCATTCATTTTAGGTGCAAGACCATTGAAGGTATTATTCAAATAAACAGAGTAACCATTATTCTCCTTAAATGAATAACCGTATTGCGATAGACATAATCCAATCATGTCTATGCTCAACGCAAACACCAAATAACAATTATTTAGGTTTAACACCAATCTCGATGGTAGAGGGAGCGTGCGATGCTTGATCACATCAACCTTGGAAACACTTCCAACACATATCGTCAGCTCACCTTTAGCTAGTCTCCGTTTATTCCGTAGCTCTTTTATTTCGAGTTACTAACACTTAGCAACCGAACCGGTATCTTAATACCCTGGTGCTACTAGGAGTACTAGTAAAGTACACATTAACATAATGTATATCCAATATACTTCTATCGACCTTGCCAGCCTTCTCATCTACCAAGTATCTAGGGTAATTCTGCTCCAGTGGTTGTTCCCCTTATTACAGAAGCACTTAGTCTCGGGTTTGGGTTCAACCTTGGGTTTCTTCACTAGAGCAGCAGCTGATTTGCCGTTTCATGAAGTATCCCTTCTTGCCCTTGCCCTTCTTGAAACTAGTGGTTTCACCAACCATCAACAATTGATGCTCCTTCTTGATTTCTACTTTCGCGGTGTCAAACATCGCGAATACCTCAAGGATCATCATATCTATCCCTGATATGTTATAGTTCATCACGAAGCTCTAGCAGCTTGGTGGCAATGACTTTGGAGAAACATCACTATCTCATCTGGAAGATCAACTCCCACTCGATTCAAGTGATTGTTGCACTCAGACAATCTGAGCACAAGCTCAACGATTGAGCTTTTCTCCCTTAGTTTGCAGGCTAAGAAAATCGTCGGAGGTCTCATACCTCTTGACGTGGGCACGAGCCTGAAATCTCAATTTCAGCCCTCGAAACATCTCATATGTTCCGCGACGTTTCGAAAACGTCTTTGGTGCCTTAACTCTAAACCGTTTAACTGAACTATCACGTAGTTATCAAAACGTGTATGTCCGATGTTCGCAACATCCACATATGATGTTTGGGGTTCAGCACACTGAGCAGTGCATTAAGGACATAAGCTTTCTATTGTCCGCATAATCGGTACTGTCAACTTTCAACTATATTTTCTCTAGGAACATATCTAAACAGTGGAACTAAAGCGCGAGCTTGACATAATTTGCAAAGATCTTTTGACTATGTTCAGGATAATTAAGTTCATCTTATGAACTCCCACTCAGATAGACATCCCTCTAGTCATCTAAGTGATTACATGATCTGAGTCAACTAGGCCGTGTCCGATCATCACGTGAGACGGACTAGTCATCATCGGTGAACATCTTCATGTTGATCGTATCTACTATACGACTCATGCTCGACCTTTCGGTCTCTTGTGTTCCGAGGCCATGTCTGTACATGCTAGGCTCGTCAAGTCAACCTAAGTGTTTCGCGTGTGTAAATCTGGCTTACACCCGTTGTATGTGAACGTAAGAATCTATCACACCCGATCATCACGTGGTGCTTCGAAACGACGAACTTTCGCAACGGTGCACAGTTAGGGGGAACACTTTCTTGAAATTTTAATGAGGGATCATCTTATTTACTACCGTCGTTCTAAGCAAATAAGATGCATAAACATGATAAACATCACATGCAATCAAATAGTGACATGATATGGCCAATATCATTTTGCTCCTTTTGATCTCCATCTTCGGGGCTCCATGATCATCATCGTCACCGGCATGACACCATGATCTCCATCATCGTGTCTTCATGAAGTTGTCTCGCCAACTATTACTTCTACTACTATGGCTACGGTTAGCAATAAAGTAAAGTAATTACATGGCGTTGTTTAATGACACGCAGGTCATACAATAAATTAAGACAACTCCTATGGCTCCTGCCGGTTGTCATACTCATCGACATGCAAGTCGTGATTCCTATTACAAGAACATGATCAATCTCATACATCACATATCATTCATCACATTCTTCTTGGCCATATCACATCACATAGCATACCCTGCAAAAACAAGTTAGACGTCCTCTAATTGTTGTTTGCATGTTTTACGTGGCTGCTATGGGTTTCTAGCAAGAACGTTTCTTACCTACGCAAAAGCCACAACGTGATATGCCAATTGCTATTTACCCTTCATAAGGACCCTTTTCATCGAATCCGATCCGACTAAAGTGGGAGAGACTGGCACCCGCTAGCCACCTTATGCAACAAGTGCATGTCAGTCGGTGGAACCTGTCTCACGTAAGAGTACGTGTAAGGTCGGTCCGGGCCGCTTCATCCCACAATACCGTCGAAACAAGATTGGACTAGTAACGGTAAGCATATTGAACAAAATCAACGCCCACAACTACTTTGTGTTCTACTCGTGCAAAGAATCTACGCAATAGACCTAGCTCATGATGCCACTGTTGGGGAACGTAGCAGAAATTCAAAAATTTCCTACGTGTCACCAAGATCTATCTATGGAGAAACCAGCAACGAGGGGAAGGAGAGTGCATCTACATACCCTTGTAGATCGCTAAGCGGAAGTGTTCAAGAGAACGGGGTTGAAGGAGTCGTACACGTCGTGATCCAAATCACCGGAGATCCTAGTGCCGAACGGACGGCACCTCCGCGTTCAACACACGTACAGCCCGGTGACGTCTCCCATGCCTTGATCCAGCAAGGAGAGAGGGAGAGGTTGAGGAAGACTCCATCCAGCAGCAGCACAACGGCGTGGTGGTGGTGGAGGAGCGTGGCAATCCTGCAGGGCTTCGCCAAGCACCGCGATAGAGGAGGAGTACTTGGGAGAGGGGGAGGGCTGCGCCAGAACTTGGGGTGCGGCTGCCCTCCCACCCCTCCACTATTTATAGGTGGGAGGGAGAGGGGGCCGGCCCCCTTAGATCCCATCTAGGGTTGGGGCGGCGGCCAAGGGGGGAGGAGTGCCTCCCAAGTCAAGTGGAGGCCCTCCCCTTAGGGTTTCCCCCTCCCATGCGCATGGGCCTTGGGGGGCTGGTGCCCCTGGCCCATTAAGGCTAGGGCGCCCCCCTACAGCCCATGCTGCTGTATTGGACGTGGTGGAACAATTTCCGGACCTCTGGACCCCTCCGGAACCTTCTGGAAGCTTCCCGGTACAATACCGGAAAAACCCGAACTTTTCCCGGAACCCGAACAACAACTTTCCATATATAAATCTTTACCTCCGGACCATTCCGGAACTCCTCGTGACGTCGGGATCTCATCCGGGACTCCGAACAACATTCGGTAACCACATACAAACTTCCTTTATAACCCTAGCGTCATCGAACCTTAAGTGTGTAGACCCTACGGGTTCGGGAACCATGCAGACATGACCGAGACGTTCTCCGGTCAATAACCAACAGCGGGATCTGGATACCCATGTTGGCTCCCACATGTTCCACGATGATCTCATCGGATGAACCACGATGTCAAGGACTCAATCGATCCCGTATACAATTCCCTTTGTCTAGCGGTATAGTACTTGCCCGAGATTCGATCGTCGGTATACCGATACCTTGTTCAATCTCGTTACCGGCAAGTCTCTTTACTCGTTCCGTAACACATCATCCCGTGATCAACCCCTTGGTCACATTGTGCACATTATGATGATGTCCTACCGAGTGGGCCCAGAGATACCTCTCCGTTACACGGAGTGACAAATCCCAGTCTCGATTCGTGCCAACCCAACAGACACTTTCGGAGATACCTGTAGTGCACCTTTATAGCCACCCAGTTACGTTGTGACGTTTGGTACACCCAAAGCATTCCTACGGTATCCGGGAGTTGCACAATCTCATGGTCTAAGGAAATGATACTTGACATTAGAAAAGCTTTAGCATACGAACTACGATCTTTGTGCTAGGCTTAGGATTGGGTCTTGTCCATCACATCATTCTCCTAATGATGTGATCCCGTTATCAACGACATCCAATGTCCATGGTCAGGAAACCGTAACCATCTATTGATCAACGAGCTAGTCAATTAGAGGCTTACTAGGGACATGGTGTTGTCTATGTATCCACACATGTATCTGAGTTTCCTATCAATACAATTATAGCATGGATAATAAACGATTATCATGAACAAGGAAATATAATAATAATAACTAATTTATTATTGCCTCTAGGGCATATTTCCAACAGAGAATTCTCTGGCGGAGTCGCCGCCTTCTCCCACGCCCTCCGATCTCATTTGTGAATTTTTTCATTCAGGTTATAGCGAGGATGAAGTGGCTACGATGATTGATCGGGTTCTGCCACCGGATGATCCGGCGCGTATTGGTCTCCACGCGGGCGAGAAGAATGAGATGATCCGACGCGTAGTTCATCGGAAGACGGCGGCGTCGGCGCTCAGACCGTGGAAAGGCCCCATACCTAAGGTGAGTCTTCCGAATCTCACGTTATTCTATTTGATTAGGCCGGAGTCTTGGATCACTGTCAAGAAAAAGAAGAACGCGAGGCGGCGCGCCGGTAGTCCGGCAACAGCGGCGCCCGTGACGGCGGCGGCGATGACCAGGATCTCGCTCGCGAGATCGCAGCGTTTGAATCAGCTGCTAGGTGGAGTTGGGCCGGTTCGGAGTGGACCTGGTCCGCGAGATGTTGGGCCGGAGAAAGATGGGTATGAGGCCCATGCTGGACCGGGCCACTCTCCTACACCTATTGTGTTGCCATGCACGTACGAGCGTGATTGTTTCTCTATCGATCGTGTATCGCCGCCTCTTCGCCCTAGGGTTCGTAAGCACGGGATGAGAGGTTTTCCTGCCTGTGGTCTTCGTCGGGCTAGGAGGATTCGCCCGCTGCTAGACATGGCCGGCCGCGGGGCTGCGCCGCCGCCAGCCAAGAAGGCCTCGTCAGGTCCTGCGGGGCGGGGTGGGACAGCTCCGCCGCCGGCGGCGGGTGCTGGACGTGGAGTCCCGACGTTGTCTGCCCAGAGGCTGCCGACGGGCGGGGGCGTCATGCAGGGCAACCCGGGGCGAGGTGCTGGCCCCTTGGGCACGCGGCCTCCGAGGCAAGTGCCCTTCCAGCCGTCCGCTGGTCGGGGCGGCATAAGGCCCCCGGCGCCGGGCGCGGCGCCCCCTGCTCAGCCGGCTGCGGGTCGTGGAGGGCCTCGGCCGAATGCGCCGGGCGCGACCAGTGTGGCTCCGACTGGCCGCGGTGGAGGGCCTCGGCCTATTGGGAGCCTGCCAGCGCCCTCGGGCAATCAACCTCGTGCTGCACCTCTGCCCCATTACGTTGCGAGGCCGGCGCAAAACCGGTCCGGTCTGACTCAGACTAATCAGCATTCAAACAACAGAGAGCCCAATGATCCGCCCCAAGTCCAGTGGGGGGATGCGTATGGTGAGGGACGGCACCGTGGCTCCTTGTCCACGGGAGGAGGTTGTGGCTATGCCTGGCAGAGTGATGGGTCTGCTGAGAGACCGTTTCTCGGCCCTCCAAGCGGATTTGTTGAGGGAGCCTCAGGACCGGATCACCGTCAGAGAGGAGGCTTTCGGGGCCATCGTGGTGGTCGGGGAGGGGGCCGTGGGAGGTTTTGCCGACCGCCCCCGCCTAAGGCAGTTGTTGAGCATGCGGCGTCAACACTGGAGGCCGACCACGCGTCCACTGCACTTTCTTCCCAAGCGATGGAGGTGGTGACTGCTTTGGCTAGTGTTGAGGTTCCTAAGACTGGGACTTTGGCCGAGGATACCGACAGGTCCGATGCTGAGAAGGTGTCCAAGTATGCGCGCAAAAAGGAAAAGATGCTTTGCTACCGTTGTGGGGAGAAGGGCCACTTCATTGCTGAGTGCGTGGCCGAGCTGTGTGAGACGTGTGGCAAGCCGGCACATGCCTCGGGGGAGTGCCCATTCTTGCGTGACCAGGCTCCGTCGCTGACTGTGTATGGAGTCTACTGTGCTGAGCTCATGTTCTTTGAATCACCGGCTGCGCGAGAGATTCCGGAGGAGACCCCGAGCTTGACTACCGGGGTTGTGAAAGCTACCCAGGGAGAGGTCACTGAGGCTCATATCGTGCGGAGGCTTTAGGAGCTGGCTCCGGGGGACTTTCGATGGGAGCTGGTGGTTCTCGAGGATAAGGTCTATAAGGTTGATTTCCCCATGGTGGATGACTTGCAGCGGTTGTTGAGCTTTGGTTTGTGTAGAGTTCCTGGCACTTCGCACATTCTGGAGTTCCATGAGTGGAAGAAGGTGGAGCCTAAGGGAAAGCCGCTTACGCAGGTCTGGTTGCGGTTTGTAGGGGCCCCGTCTAAGCCTTTGCAGGATGTTCGAGTTGTGGCCAGTTTGGGTATGTTGGTTGGGAAGACGGAGAGAGTTGATATGGCTTTCACCTGGGCTCATGGGGTGGCCCGGCTTTTAGTTAGTGTTCTGGATATTGAGTTCGTGCCTGATGTGGTCAACTGGACTTATAGGGGAGAGGTGTTCCCGCTCGAGATTGAGTTTGAGGACACTGATCTGTTTGCTGATGCGGTTAATAAGAATGATGTTGATATGCATGAGGGTGATAGCGGTGCGGGAGCCAATGGGACCGGGATCCACACGAGAGGGGTCTAACGGCTCTCGCCCAGATGCTTAGTTGCCCAGGGATGGGACCGGGGTTGAGCCGGCAACATCGTCATTATGACTTCATTGAGGTTCGGGTCCTTTGAGCCATCATCAGCGCCTCCCAGACTTTGGAGTGACCGGGTAGACTCTGATGATATGTTTGAGCGCACGCTTCCTCTATTGGAGTTTGAGGGGGCTGGTGGTTCTATGCCTGAACGCTTGGTGAGGGCCTCATCGGCGAGGACTCTGGATGGAGTTAGGGTGAGGGAGCCAGAGGTTGCTTCTCTTTCCCTTCCTCCTCTTGTGGTCGAGGCTCTGGTGCGGATTGCTGCTTGTGAGCTGGTGTTGGGGGGAGGGGGGTCGGGGCAGGAGGCCTTGACGTCTCCCCTCCATATCCCGACACTGGTGACGTCGGTCATGTTGGGGTCGGCCAGCGCCGGGGGAGGGAGCCCGAGGCAGGTGGCCTCGGCTCCTGCTACTCCGGTGGTGGCGGTGACACCCGCGCCAGCTGCTGCGTTAGGGGGAGGCTGGGGCAGGAGGCCCTGGCTCATCCTTCTCCCCCGGCGGTCAGGAGGACCGTTTCTCCTTCGCCGACGGTTCTTCCATCTGCACCGGCGGGTGGGGCAGGAGGAGGGCGCGGTCAGGCGGCCCCTATCATCCCCTCTCCGTTCGTACCAGTGGGTGTGGACCCCGGCGTGGGGCACCTGTCTGAGGGGCTTGGGAGCCCGCAGCTGCCTTCTCTGGTAACCTCGGCTGACCCTTTGAGGGATTTAGCGCCAGGTTTTACTAGGGAGGAGGTTGTTGCTTTTGGCGGGATCCCGGACCCTGTCTCGACAGGGAGACGGATGAGTGCTCGCATCCACGAGCTCCCGGAGGTGGATGATATGCAGCAGCGGTGCGCTATGAGGGCGGCCAAGCTGCAGGAGGCTGCATTATCTTCTGGTATGTCCGTCAATATATCTAATTCTTTATTGCATTTTTCTAATGAGGAGATTATAAATAATGCAAACCAATTAGGAGTTTCACTAGGTTCCACGGATAGTGAGATTACTAATTCGGTCAATGATCTGTTAGATTTGGAGGCGGAACGTGCCTTAGAGACTATTCGTAATCTTGCAGCGGTTAAACCAATGAATGATGATGAGATTGATGCGTTAGGGGTTAGAGTGCTCGATAATCTGTGTGCGGATCTAGCACCCCCAAATCATGAGTCTGAGGACGATGATGTACCCCTAGAGAAGGATGCTGGTAATATTAGTGCACCCGGTTATGAGGACCGAGTGTCAGAGCCTAGTAAACCAAAACGTAAGTGGAAACGGAAGATCTATCCTGATTCCGCAGTTCGTAGGAGTGCTAGGATTAGAAACACTAAAAAATTCCATGATGAAATATGAGAGGAATCTTTTGGAATAGCAGAGGTCTGAAGGACTTGGCTAAAAGAAGGTTCCTTGCTGAGGCAGCTTTAGAGCAGAAATTAGATTTTGTTGCTCTATCGGAGACTGGTAGAGAAAACTTTGCGCCCCAGTTTCTTTCTTCTCTTGTGGGTGGTATTGATTTCGATTGGCATTGCCTCCCTCCGCGAGGAAGATCGGGTGGTGTCTTACTCGGTGTGAGATGCGATTCGCTTGAAGTCCGAAGTGTAGTGATGGGAGACTTCGCGGTGAAGTTTCGAGTCAGGTCTAAGATAGATGGTTTTAACTGGGCTTTGGTGGCGGTTTATGGTGCCGCACAGCCCGAGCTTAAACCGGAGTTTCCGGCGGACCTTGTTCGAATCTGTGGGTCTGAATAGCTTCCAATTTTAGTTGGAGGTGATTTCAATATCATCAGGAGGAGAGAGGAGAAGAACAATGATAACTTTGACGGCAGATGGTCGTTTATGTTCAATACCATTATTGAAAGCTTGGATCCGAGGGAGATAGAGCTTTCTGGTAGAAAGTTTACCTGGGCTAATGCTTTGCTAAACCCAACTTATGAAAAACTTGATCGAGTTCTTGCGAGCGTGGAGTGGGAACAAAAGTTCCCTTTGGTTACGGTGCAAGCTCTCTCGAGGGGAATATCCGATCACACACCCTTGTTCGTGGACTCAGGGGAGCCGAACCACATGGGTAACAAGAACACCTTTTCTTTCGAGATGTCATGGTTCGAACGCGAGGGGTTCTTGGACTTGATTGCCAGGGAATGGGATATAGGTGCAGGAGGCACGACCGCGATCAAGCGTTGGCAGAATAAGATTAGGCATTTGAGAAGTTTCTTACGGGGTTGGGCTAAGCACCTCAGTGTTGTGTATAAGATTGAAAAGGATAGACTCCTTTCTCTTATACAGGCCCTGGACATAAAGGCAAAATCCACTATTTTAATGCCAGCTGAGCTTCTGGCTAAAAATGAGGCGGAGAAGAGGTTGAAAGAACTGCTCCGCGAAGAAGAATTGAAGTGGGCTTTGCGTGCTAAAGTCCGCAAAGTGGTCCAAGGGGACACGAATACTCAATTCTTTCATTTGATAGCCAATGGTAAGCACAGAAAGAAGCGTATCTTTCAGCTTGAACAAGATGACGGCACTATTTTAGGACAGGATAACCTAAAAACATATATTACCGAGTATTACAAGCAGTTATTTGGACCTCCGAAAGATAATTGTGTGTCCCTCGATGAGTCCAGGACTGGGGATGTGCCTCAGCTATCGGCTGTCAAAAATGATATTCTGGTTGCCCCGTTCTCAAAGAAGGAGGTGTTTGACGCTATTGCACAGATGAAAAACAATAAGGCTCCCGGACCGGATGGATTCCCGGCCGAGTTCTATAAAAAGTGCTGGCACATTATTAAGGGGGATTTGCTACCTATGTTCCATGATCTGTTCTCTGGACAGCTTCAGTTATTTCACTTGAATTTTGGAACTATCACACTGCTTCCTAAGAAAACGGATGCTGTGAGAATTGAGCAATTCAGGCCGATCTGCCTCCTCAATGTTAGTTTTAAAATTTTCACCAAGGTAGGGACTAATAGGCTCACACAGATTGCGCATTCTGTGGTGCAACAGTCCCAAACTGCTTTCATGCCGGACAGAAATATCCTTGAAGGGGTGGTCGTCCTGCATGAAACGCTCCATGAAATCCATTCCAAAAAATTAGATGGAGTAATCTTTAAGGTGGATTTCGAGAAAGCGTACGATAAGGTCAAATGGCCATTCCTCCAACAGTCATTGCGTATGAAAGGTTTTGATGAAGCCTGGCGCCGACAGGCTGAATCATTTACGCAAAAAGGTAGTGTGGGAATTAAAGTTAATGATGACATAGGTCATTACTTCTAGACACATAAAGGCCTAAGACAAGGAGATCCGATGTCCCCTATCCTGTTTAACATTGTGGTGGATATGTTAGCAATTTTGATAGGAAGGGCTAAGGGAAATGGTCAAGTAGGTGGATTGGTACCTCATCTTGTTGATGGAGGTGTATCCATCCTTCAGTACGCTGATGATACAATTATCTTTATGGAGCATGACTTGGCCAAGGCGAGAAATATGAAGCTTGTGTTATGCCTATTTGAACAATTGACCGGGTTAAAGATTAACTTTAATAAGAGCGAGCTGTTCTGTTTTGGTAGAGCCAAAGACGAACAGGAGGCTTATAGGCAATTGTTTGGGCGCGAGTTGGGAGAGTTACCCTTCTCTTACCTGGGTATTCCAATCCACCATCGTAGGCTGACAAACAAAGAGTGGAAGTGCATCGAGGACCGATTTGAGAAGAAACTGAGTTGCTGGAAGGGTAAGCTCATGTCATTCGGAGGCCGATTAATCCTGATTAATTCGGTGCTCACGAGTATGCCTATGTTTCTCCTATCATTCTTTGAGGTCCCAGTTGGTGTTAGGAAGAGACTGGACTTCTATCGATCGCGTTCCTTTTGGCAGGGTGATGAGCTTAAACGAAAATATCGGCTTGCTAAATGGGACATCATCTGTAGACCGAAAGACCAAGGGGGTCTCGGTATTGAGAATCTAGAAGTTAAGAATATATGCCTTCTTAGCAAGTGGCTGTGGAAGCTCTCAACGGAGAATGATGCCATGTGGGCTCAAATCCTTCGTAGCAAGTACCTCCAGACAAAAACTTTGTCCCAGGTTACAGTCAGGCCGACCGATTCACCTTTCTGGAAAGGTGTGATGAAAGTCAAGCAATCTTTGTTTAATAGGATGAAGTTTGTTATTGGAAACGGCTCTAGTACACGTTTCTGGGAGGATACTTGGCTCGGCGAGACACCCTTGGCCATCCAATATCCGTCTTTGTACTGTATTGTTCAACGACGTGAGGTGTTCGTCGCATCGGTATTTCAATCTATCCCCCTTAATGTTCAGTTCCGACGGACGCTAGCGGGCAATCGTTGGGAAGAATGGCTCCGTCTAGTTAGGAGACTGATGGAGGTCTAGCTTTCTCAACAACCCGACGAATTACGCTGGAAATTGACTAAGTCTTGAGTATTCACTGTTAAATCAATGTATATTGATGTTATTAATTCGAACTCCATTCATACCTCCAAGCATGTTTGGGATATCAAAGTTCCTTTTAAAATAAAAGTGTTTATGTGGTTTGTCCATAAACAACTTATTTTAACCAAGGACAACTTAATAAAGTGTAATTGGACAGGACCTACTAGGTGTAGTTTCTGTGATCAGGATGAGACAATCAAACACCTCTTTTTTGATTGCCCGCTGGCCAAGTACTTTGGCAGACAGTCCACATCGCTTTTAATATCAATCCACCGAATTCTGTTAACGTGTTATTTGGGACATGGCTTAATGGGATTGAACCTGACTTAGCGAGACACATTCGGGTTGGAGTTTGTGCTTTGTTGTGGACTATCTAGACTTGCAGAAATGATTTGGTTTTTAACAGAATATCATGTATCCATTTTTTGCAGGTTTTATTCCGAACTACGGCACTCATCCGTTCGTGGTCACTACTCACCCCGACGGAGGCCAGGGAGCATTTGGTTACTGGGAGGGTGCTTGGATCCAAGGGACTATTTTTAGTCTGACTAAAAATAGTCTCTTTTAGAGGCTAAAGTTCCAAGCACCCCTGACTAAAGAGAGGCTAGGACTAGTCTTGAGGCTAAAACTTTTTAGTCATAGGAAACCTACTAAAATATGTATTAGCTCTCTCTCTCCTCATTTAATTCCTCTCCTTTAGTTCTGGATTGGAGGGTTTGAAGGATAATAAATGCTCAAAAACTTGATTTTAGTCTCTTTAGTATTTGGATCCAAGCATGGGTGAGGCTAGCAAATTTTAGTCCCACTACTTTTAGTCATGGGACTAAAACGTATACAAGCACCCTCTGGGTCTTTCCGCTGGGAGATGGTAGCTCGGGATATCTTCAACCGATTTGGATGGCGGTCATGTAATAGGATAGGCATGTAGTTTACCTATCTAGTTTTAGCCAGCCGGTTGTGGCGTCTTTTCATGGCTAGTGGGTGTTTCTAGCCCTTTTTGGCTCTATGTGAGCTTTCTTTGCTTTTTTATTACTTTTGGAGACCTTGGAACCATGTTGGCACTGCTTTATTTGGTTAATAAGATGGCGGTATGCATCACTCTGATGCAGAGGCCGGGGAATCCCCCTTTTCGAAAAAAAAGACATATCAAAGTCTCACCTTCATGTCCTATATGTCACCAACGACCATAGGCTATTCATCATTTGGCTTTCACTTGTGATCGTGCACGTCAAGTTTGGAAGCCCTTGGGTTTGGATGAGATTATAGATGCAGCTATTCGCACTGATCGCTTGGGCTCGGTGGTAATGGAGGAGTTACTCAGAAATCCGGTGAAAAAATCTCCTGTCTTGGGACAACTGGGGCTCCAAGAAACGATTGCCGTTGACGCATGGTACATCTGGTGGGAACACCGTGAAGCTGTAAAGGGGGTGAATGTCAAGCCTGCACCAAGTTCCTCGTTTGCTATCCAAGCTATAACCTCAAATCACGCGACACGTCCAGCTGCGGTAACCTCTGAAGCTTGATGGAAACGTCCAGCTCCTGGGTCGTACAAACTGAATGTGGATGCGTCCTTCTTCGAGGACGGGAGTGGGGCTGCAGCTGCTGTTCTTCGTAATTGCCGTGGAGAAGCGATTGCCGGGGTCTCAGAGCTTATAGATAACACTCTTAGTGCACAATCAGCTGAAGCAATTGCTCTTCGCTTGGGGCTACGGCTGGTTTATGCAGTGGGGTGCAGGAATATTGAAGTAGAATCAGACTGTGAAGAACTGGTACATGCATGTAATGGAGAGACAGAAGTTTGGAGCCCCTACTCAGCTACCCTTGCTGATTGTTTTCATCTCTCCCATGGCATCCCGAATATTTCTCTTGCTCATTGTCCTAGAGAAGCAAACAGAGTTGCACACTTCCTAGCTAGGCGATGCTATGATTCAAAAATATGTGAAGAGTGGTTAGATGAGATGTCTTCTTTCTTATTACCTCATGTAATCTTTGATGTAACACTTTCCCAAATTGAATAAAATGCCACAAGGCTTTTCCCTCAAAAAAAACCATCGTGTAAATAACTTTTTTTCTTTCCAAATTTCATAAATTCTTCCTAACATTCCCTTCATCTACAGAAAAAAATAAGGATTCCGTAAAAGTGTCTCTTCTGGTCAGCTAACCGCCACTGAAAGCCTGCTGTGCCGCCACCACACACCCACCAAGTGTCCATGCCGCGGCCGCTAGCTGCCGCGCCGCCGGCTGCCATCCACTGTTAGTCACTGCCGGAGTTGCCATCGTCATTGTGCCACTGCTAAAAACATTTTTAAGGAATGTGAGAATATCTCCTAAATTTTATAGACACCGTAAAAAGCTTTAGAAGGAGATATTTTTGCGAGAAAACTTTCAATCTATTCGTCATGCCATGTCATGGCAGTACAAAAGCCATAAAAATAATAAAAATTACATTCATATTTGATGACCACCTAACAACGACTACAAGTATTGGAGCGAGGCAAAGATGCGCAGTCGTCATCGCCATCCCTCGTTAGAGCGGGGTCAAACTTGTTATAGTAAACAGTCGGGAAAGTCTTAGTGTTAAGCCCTCATAGAACTAGCAACCATCGCTGATGAAGAGAAGTATAATTCGAAAGAATTCAACTTGTATACACACGAACTAAAAAAACTTAAAACAGAGAATGATCCCTCCCGCGGCAAGGATCGAGGTCCATCACACCTCCATAACACTAGGGCTAGGGTTATCGGAGACGAAGCAGACTGATAGCAACGCCGACGAAAGGCAGATGAAACCTAAGCTTTTTTTATTAAAGAGAAGGCCAACGGCGGTTGCGTAGGCCGATAGAGAGTTATAGCCTCATATAACGTTTTTATAGAGAGATTTTTACATGAGCTGATGTGACCTACCACCTCCGTCCTAGCTTAGTTGTCCTCTTTGTATTTTGTGTCAAATTTTGATTATAAATTTTAAATTAATTCAACTTTTTATTTATCTTTATTTTAATAATTCCCTAATAATCAAATTTGTTATAAATAACAAATTGTTAATGCATGTTATCACTAATTATACTGTTGGATTCATATTTGAACATAGTTTTTGACAATATTATTTTTTGTTATATGTAACTTATATTTTATTTATACAAAATTATGGTTAAAATATGATCATAAATACAAGGACTAATAAATCGGGACGTATTTAGGCGACTAATAAGTCAGAACGTATTTAGAGGACCAATAAACCTAGGACTAAGATAGCAATTCGGGTCCAAATCGCGAGATTTCGCTGTACCCTTTGGCTTGGGCAACCATTGGTTTTGTTCCTACTGTAAGCGGCGAGCTTCGCCGGGCCGCCTGGGTCGTGTTGCTTGCTTGCTTCAGTTATCCTGGCACAAAATAACCTGCGGTAGCAGTGGCGCTACAGAGTTTCAAGTAGAAACTGAAATAGATCAAGTCCATGATGCATCCATATATGCTACGATCCCAATGGTAAGGAACACCTGTTTGCCACCAACGTAAGCTGAAACCATTCCGTTTTCCAATTAATTGCATGAAATATGTACAGGAAGCACTAGCAGCATTTGTATGTACAGTACATCTACTCCACCATCCTCAATTTCCAAAGGTTTGCACATGCTTGTTCCCCCTTCCAACCAGAAACATATTGTGACGAGAATGATTGCTGCTACCCAGGTCCGCCCGGCCCAAGCTCAACCGGTGCGGCGTCGTGATCAGCTCGGGCCCCAGCAGCTGAGGTACATGGCCTTGCGGAGCGACTCGTCGGCGCCGGCCTGCCTCCGGCCGTCGTCGGCGACCGCTCGCGCCGCCCCGAGCGCGGCGGCCTGGGGGGCGAGCCCGGCAAGTCGGTCCCGCGACCCCGCCCCCGCCGCCCTCTCCCTCTGCGCCCGCACGGCGGCCACCGTCGCTGCCACCCACACACGGCTCATCTTAAAATTCTACCCGACCGGTTCGTTTCCAAAGTCCTCCTACTCTGTTCTCAGCTCGCTTCGCTCTCTTCTCTGTGCTATGCACTGCTAGCTCTGGAGGTGGGAGAGTGGAGAAGAGGGGCCGGTATTTGTAGCCCGAGCGAGGGCGGTTTTGGTCATTGGCATTTGATGGTTTTGTGGCTGCTGGTTTCGGTCTTATCGTGTGCGGTGGTGCGATATTGTCGCGGGTGAAATCGGGCGGCATGGCCGTGAGGGACACAGCTCGTGGGGCAGCTACAGGTGTCGAGGCTTTCGCCGGGGGCAGTGGTGACTCATCGTTTCCCATGGGTGGCCGTGGGCTCCGCCGGCTTTGTCGCCTTTGTATTCTCTTGTACCATCCACTCTTGTCCACTTCCCCCGCACTTTGTTTGTTTACTGATGAAGTAGTAGTACTACAACGGAATCGTGGTTGAGAGTTTTCCTTTTCGACAAATCATGGTGAGACTTCACATGGTAATTTGCTCTTTTACCGCAGAGAACGATAATTGGTCTCAAACTGGATCTTATCACTACACTAATCCGGGATTGGTTAGCGTATGTTTGGTTCTTATCCATAGATGCCCTGCCAATATTGGCATACCAATTATTTGTTATTTGGCGTGGGATTTCACCCCCCCTCCCCAGGATTGACCATAATTTTGGCAAGAATCTGTGAAGGAAGGAACAAGGGACTCATTGACGGGTCGGGCTCGGATCCGGCTTGCCTGCTCCCTCCCCATGCTTTCATCCGTGCTCCCACTTCATCCTACGGCTGTCTCTTTTTCTTTTTTCTTTCTAATCTAATCACCTCCCCGGGGTGGGGCCGGGCCTTATTTTATTCCAATCAAATCAAGCCACGTACGCGCGAGCATGGATGGGCACACGCGCGGGGAGCAGACAAGTCTCGTCCGTCGGGCTCTCCTGCTGGGTTCACAGCACGCAGTATTGTGCAGGGCCAATCAGCGGCCAACACGTGTCCTGGCGGACCCCAGCACTCAATAAACACAGCGCATCTCTCTAATTGTTGTTACGTTTTAGAAAATCAGCAAACAACCTTTTCTTTCTACCGCATAACAACAGATTTTGCCGCCAAAGTTTCTTCGTGGCCATACATCATGTGTCCTACCCATCTACTCCATTGTTGATTGTTGCATCCTGTGTCCTTGGATGGAAGATATTGGAGGTGAACTTGACACGGAGGGTTTGACACAATTCATCCGGTTGTGGAAGATTTTGATGGAGGTACAATTGGTGCCGGACACGGAGGACAAACCAATGTAGGATTGTAATAGGGATGGCAAATACACGGCTTCCTCGGCTTACAAGATGATGTGTATTGAAGGGATTAGATTCCAACATTACGCTGCAATCTGGAAGTGTTGGGCACCGCTAGTCTGCAAGCTCTTCATGTGGCTAGCCATCCAGTATAGGCTCTGGACCTCGGACAGGAGATGGAGACATGGTCTGCAGGAGGAGAGATCACCTTGTTTCCTTTGTGATCAGAAGGAAGACACGGTGGACCACATTTTGCTGCAATGTGTTTTTGCCCGACAAGTTTGGTACATGTGCTTCGACAGAATGGGGATTGACATGACCTTATGTCCCTCGGCTCAAGATGGTATTGGGAGATGGTGGCCGGTAGTGAGGAAACAGATGCCAAAATTGCATCGGAAGGGTTTTGACTCAGTTGTCATATCGGTATGCTGGAACTAATGGAAGCAGCAATGGAAGGGTATTTGGCAGAACGGACTTGCGAAACACAGGAGGCACAATGGACCTGATGTGGCAAGAACTAGAGATGTGGACTAGGGCTGGAGCGACAGGAGTAGCTACGTTTTGTGAGTAGTAGGCTATGGGTGTGTTAGGAGGCTGTGGTAGGGCCATGTAGGTGGCCTGCCTAGTGATGATGTAAAACTCTTGTACATATCTTTCTCCCGTCTATAAAGCTATGGTACGCCTTTGGCGTATCCTCGGAAAAAGATTGTTGCACCCTGGATCAACGGCGGAGCTATGCAGAGAGCTGAGGGGGCCGTGGCCCCCCAGCCCAGATGAATATTTTTTACAAGGTAGTAATATTGTAGGCCCATCAAGCCATGCAAGCACACTTGCGGCACAGAGGGCAACCTGCCTCCGCCTTCACTGTTCGCATCTACGTACTCACCAAACCACGCCCGCCTCCATTCATGAACCAGCCAACATGTACATGTCGCCATGCCGCTGCACTCGCTCGCCGAAGCCCACTAGCAGCTCTCCCTGATCCGCACGCTCCGCCGGCGAACATCCCGACTTTAAGGAGGAAGGAACAAGGCGTGCCTCACGGCCTCAGCCCTTTGATTGTCGTCTCCTGCTCTTTGCCACTGGCCTCTCCGGTCCGGTGCTCGTCCAGGTCGGCCGGCCGGCCGGCCAGCCGGCCACCCGTCGTCACCATCCGCCCCTCCCAATACGAATTTGTAAGCCCTTTGTGCGGCTGCGCCCACCCATAAATTGTGTTGCGTATGTACGAGTAGGACAGTGAAATTAGGAGAATAGGGGCATCATTAAAATTTGGAATTTCTTGTTGTTTCCTGTATGAGTTTGATTAGTAATTTAGCAATTAGTATGCATATTCATCTGATCTAATTGGGGATTTCTTGTTTCTTGCATCACAAATTTGCATTTGTTCTGCTGAGTAGACAGATCAAGTGACCATGCTTAAGGGCAGCAGCGGCAAACCAGATTTCATTAAAAGACCTGCGAACACTAGTGGAGTTATCACGTTGGTTATATTCATAGTCTTATGAAGTTGTTTAATGCAGTAAATTTTGTTATCCAAAATATGGCCGCCGATAGATCTGTGCTGCTACCAATATGGATAAGTATAAATTTGCTTGAAGGCTACAAGTTCTAGCTTGTTGCGGTTGGCTAATTTTTTCTTTTGTCATTGGCCCCCCATATATTCTTGTCAAGCTCCGCCACTACCCTGGATACAAGAGAATAGATCAGGATTGATAGCAAATTCCCCTTTCCATGGATCAACCTCTATGGTGTTCAGCATGGAAGGAGCTCCTGACACTTCATCGCTAATAGGTCCATTATTGCGCCTGGAATCTACAGATTATTAACACTCAGATAAGATTAAAACAAATAAACAACTATGACATGTAAATTAATCCTTCAGAAATAGCTCCCCGTACTTCATCTTCCATAACCCTTCTTGTGTTCAAACACATGCAAATTAATCCTTCGGAATTGCATTATAATTTACTTGCTTCGGTGTTAGTTGTAAGTCAATAGGTGGATAAGTGAGAGCTAGTTAGCTAGAAGCAAACAACTACAATCACCTTTGCCTGTTGAGTTGCATCGAGCTCACACAGTGTGACCCAGCGACCTCCTGCGGCATCTCCACCGGCCACGGCCGCACCCGCCGACTGGTTGCATGCGCTGTGGTTCCACCTTCTACCAGGGAGCGGGTCGGCCACAGCCTTGGGCGCGCCGGAGGCGGGCGGGCCGCGACAACCCCGTCAACCCATCGGCCAAGGCGACGGCCCGCGCGGCGCATCACGACTGAAGCAAGCGGAGCTAGCTTCCATGGACCCTATATTGCCTCCAGTCAAGGGCTCAAGTCCAGTGCCCCCACGTGGCGCAGCACACCGGAACCGGGCAGCACTAGCCGCGACGGGTCGTCTTTGCCGCCTTCCAAGGCCACGGCCAGGGCAGCGCACCGGGCGCGTGCAGCGCTAGCCACGGCAGCTCCCGTCTGGCTGCCGGCCACGGCGCCGAGCGCGGACCTCACCTTGCCGGAATCCTCTTTCACGGAGCTGTAGAACGAGTGGCTATGTGGTGTGGAATATACCTGGCCATACCTCGGGCTGGGCCGGGCTTCGGGTCGGGCCTAGCCAAGCCCGACGAAAAAAACCCAGGCCCGAGCCCGGCCCGGCCCAGCCATCAGGCCTGTTTTCTGGGACCGAGCCCGGCCCGAACACGTAAAAGCCCGTCAGGCTCCGGGCCGGCCCGGCCCGACCTTTAGAGAAATGCAAAAACGACGAGGCCGGGCCTGGCCCGGCCCGGCCTTTGGGCTCAAAATCTAGGCCTGAGCCCGGCCCGGGGGCATCGTCGGGCCGGGCGGGGTCGGACTTTTTCTAGACGGGTCGGGCCGGGCCGGCCGGGCTGGGCTTCCCATGGCCAGGTCTAGTGTGGAATAGTAGCAGTGCGCTGGGATAAGGCAAGGAAAAACATTTTTCTGTACAAATTAGAAAAAGGAATTGTAGTTGCTTGAGTGTTGGGGTCCGCCAGGACACGTATTCACTGTTGGTTGGCCCTGCACATTACTGCATGCTGGGAACCCAGCAGGAGAGCCCGACCCCTCATTGGCAGCCAAATATTTGGCAACAAAAGTAAACAACATACAAAGGATTTGGCTTGACCAATATTTTGATAGGGTGAGTTGGGGGCATATAAACCAAACAGCCCCTATACTACGATAGTACCAGTAGGACATGGTAATTCTCCGGTTTTACTGCCATGGGCACATGACACAATAATTGGTCCTGATCGAGAGTATGTCCAACCTCTCAACTTGTACCGATACACTTTGAGAGTAGATTCGACGAAAGGAAATGAACATGCTTAAAACACGTGCACACAAGAGACATCAATCCAGAGCTACTTTGATTCAAAAGGATCCTATAGAATATTTTTAGGGTCATAATCCATAAGAGTACTTTCCCGCAAAAAAATCCATAAGAATACTAGAAGGAGTATATTAGTGGCATAGTATTGCATGTTTATGAATTTTTTTCCAAGTGATGAGAGGTCATATGTTTTTATAGGCTGACAGTTACCGATAGATTACAGAAATCATTGACTCGTTCAAAGTCATGAACCAAATTCAAAATTGGACACCTCAATAAAAATCGTTGACCTAGTCAAAATTGTGAACCAGACCCGAAATTTAACACCTCAATTGAATAAAAACTATGAACCAAATTCAAAACAACCACAATCAAAATCGTTGATCTAGTCAAAATTGTGAACCACGTCCAAATTAAACACCTCAATTGAATAAGAGAGCCCCAAAATTAGGAGCATAGTGTATTTATATAGATTTATTATGTTGGTCGTTTGATCATATGATTGGATCATATAGGATTTTTCTCAAAGGAACCATGTGTATTATATTTCATTAGAAATCTAGCATCCACTTCAATCTCCTTTTACAATTCTTTTCTTTTTCTTTGACATCAAGCACTCCATGCTAATCTTATAGGATTCAAATGTGCACGTCACTTTAATCCTATATTTTGCCTATTCATACGTTTGAGAATCCTGCGAATAAAGTGGGCCTTAAATGAAAAATCCCCTACGGGCAAAGAGTAAATGTCGTAGGACAATCTGTCCACTATAATCCTATTATGAATTTGGATGCAACGAAGTTGTCCTTACAACCCCCCTCCCCTCCCCCCACACACACAGAGATGTACACACACAAATGAGCAGAATAGTAGCAACATATATAGGCTGCAAACTTGGCATGAACATCAACAATAATCACTCTTAGGAGGAGTAAACAACATGCAAGTAAAACCAGCTAATAGATAAATACAATATATGTCGTCTTGCATTCTTGGATGGTTGCTCTCAAACCATTTACCCCTTTTGCATAAACTTGGTAAAATATGTAGCACAATGTGATGATATCAAAAATCCATCGCTATCCAACAACATTTAATTGACCCCTATGACTCACAATATAATCAAATTATACGCCTTTAAGTTTCATATAAACATATTAGACCAAGTCATTTCTCAAATGTGGTGCTCCAAGCACCACAAACAACTAATAAAGATACAACGCTCTTGAGCTAATCCAACCATGTCTAAGCCTCCAATGGACAAGATCAACGAAGATCAAGAAGAAATTATCTATGTGGAAGTGGAACAAACTTCTCATCTCAGGTCGTTGGATCACTTATTTTTTGCACTAGTAGGGAAAAATGTGTTCCCTGAAAACTTCGAACAGGGCAGGAACCTTACAACTCTACTGTTAAGTATCGATGCCTCTACTCCTCTTCGGCACCTCTTGCGCCAACAGAAGGGAGGATCACACAGACATTTTTTTGGACTCGTTGTAACATTGCAATACGGGCCGCATCACCACTCTCAGGATGATAAACTTTTCATACACTGCTCCTTAAATCCCCAATATTAGCCCCAACAGAGGCAGTGGCATCATCATGCAATTAGAAATTCGTCAATTAGATGCTCATTTTAAAAACAAAACAATAGTGATCATTAGAGGATGTATGGTTATTTTGAGTCAACAACATTTGCCTAAACAACAAGATATTAACTCAAGATTGCTAAATTTGAAGCAATCTGCGTAGATGTTCATGGTTTGGCAGCAAATGAGCATGACTGTTATATACATACTCCATGAAATTAATTTTGGACTCAGCTACAGAGCAAACTAGAAGAGTTAACTCTTGCGGGGGATTCATATGAGCAAGATAACGTTTGTTGCAGTAATCTCTTGTATTACGATAAAAATAATTCATGACTCCATCTGCTTTTGGCTTGCTGCCTCGTGCTACCAAGCAATAGCATACACTCAAGTCGGTAGTGCCTCTCCAAAGTGGGGAATGTTGCCAACCCTTGTCAAGGCAATGCTTTGATGATGTTGCATTGCCATTGCCAAAATTGACAGCTCGCATGAAATATGTATGGATATGGTTAGAGGTTAGTGAAGCTAGCAAATGATTAATATGTCACCAATTCATGTTCACAATTAAAATTTTATCCTACAAGTCACGTGACTCATTTGTATTTAGTGGTGGTACTATCTAATAAATGTATAGTCTGTAATAGAGTACAAGTCACTCTAAACATTAGGCTAGGATGAATGAAGGGAATGTATTAATTAGAGGGTATCAGAAAAGAAATTGTCTTTGGTTGTGTAGCCACGCCGTGGTTTTATGTGAACGAAAACTAGCTTAGCAAGAATCAAAGGGCCATAACTAGGTGCTAAGAATGAAGGAAATATGCCCTAGAGGCAATAATAAAGTTATTATTTATTTCCTTATTTCATGATAAATGTTTATTATTCATGCTAGAATTGTATTAACCGGAAACTTAGTACATGTGTGAATACATAAACAAAACATATTGTCCCTAGTATGCCTCTACTTGACTAGCTCGCTAAACAAAGATGGTTATGTTTCCTAACCATAGACATGTGTTGTCATTTGATGAACGGGATCACATCATTAGGAGAATGATGTGATGGACATGACCCGTCCATTAGCTTAGCATTATGATCGTTACAGTTTCATTGCTACTGCTTTCTTCATGACTTATACATGTTCCTCAGACTATGAGATTATGCAACTCCCAAATGTCGGAGGAACACTTTGTGTGCTACCAAACATCACAACGTAAAAGGGTGATTATAAAGGTGCTCTACAAGTGTCTCCGAAGGTGTTTGTTGGGTTGGCATAGATCGAGATTAGGATTTGTCACTCTGTGTTTTGGAGAGGTATCTCTGGGCCCTCTCGGTAATGCTCATCACTATAAGCCTTGCAAGCATTGTGACTAATGAGTTAGTTGCGGGATGAAGTATTACGGAATGAGTAAAGAGACTTGCCGGTAACGAGATTGAACTAGGTATGATGATATCGACGATCGAATCTCGGGCAAGTAACATACCGATGACAAAGGGAACAACGTATGTTGTTATGTGGTCTGACCGATGAAGATCTTCGCAGAATATGTATGAGCTAATATGAGCATCCAGGTTCCGCTATTGGTTATTGACCGGAGATGTGTATCGGTCATGTCTACATAGTTCTCGAACCCGTAGGGTCCGCACGCTTAACATTCAATGACGATATGTATCATGTGTTATGTGTTTTTGATGACCGAAGTTTGTTCGGAGTCCCGGATGAGATCACGGACGTGACGAGGAGTCTCGAAATGTTTGAGACATAAATATTGATATATTGGGCGACTATATTTGGACACCGGAAGTGTTCCGGAAAGTTTCGGATAAAACCGGAGTGCCGGAGGGTTACCGGAAACCCCCGGGGGAACAAATGGGCCTCGATGGGCCTTAGTGGGAAGAGAGGAAGGGCCAGGAGGGGCTGGCCGCGCCCACCTTGGTCCGAATTGGACTAGGGGAAGGGGGCGGCGCCCCCCTTTCCTTCCCTTCCCCCTCTTCCTTCCTTCTTCCCCCTCTTCCTTAGGTGGAAACCTACTAGGACTTGGAGTCCTAGTAGTATTCCCCTCTCCTGGCGTGCCCTAGGAGGGCCGGCCGGCCTCCCCCTTGCTCCTTTATATACGGGGGCAAGAGGGCACCCTAGAACACACAAGTTTCTCTCCCAACCGTGTGCGGTGCCCTCCTCCATAGTTACACACCTCGATCATACCATCGTAGTGCTTAGGCGAAGCCCTGTGCCGGTAGCATCATCATCATCGTTGCCACGCCATCATGCTGACAGAACTCACCCTCGTCCTCAACTGGATCAAGAGCACGAGGGGAGTCATCGAGCTGAACATGTGCTAAATGCGGAGGTGTTGTGCGTTCGGTACTTGATCGGTTGGATCGCGAAGAAGTTCGACTACATCAACTGCGTTATAGAAATGCTTCCACTTTTGGTCTATGAGGGTACGTGGACACACTCTCCCCTCTCATTGCTATGCATCACCTAGATAGATCTTGCATGATCGTAGGATTTTTTTTGAAATTACTACGTTCCCCAATAGTGGTATTAGAGCCAGGTTTATGCGTAGATGTTATATGCACGAGCAGAACACAAAGAGTTGTGGGCGATAATAGTCATACTACTTACCACCAATGTCTTACTTTGATTCGGGAGTATTGTTGGGTGAAGTAGCTCGGACCAACATTACATGACCGTGTTCATGAGACTGGTTCTACCGATGTGCTTTTGCACAAAGGTGGTTGGCGGGCGTGTGTTTCTCCAACTTTAGTTGAATCGAGTTTGACTATGGCTGGTCCTTGTTGAAGGTTAAAACAACACACTTGACGAAAAATCATTGTGGTTTTGATGCGTAGGTAAGAATGGTTCTTGCTAGAAGCCCGTAGCAGCCATGTAAAACTTGCAACAACAAAGTAGAGGACGTCTAACTTGTTTTTGCAGGGCTTGCTGTGATGTGATATGGTCAAGGCATGATGTGATATAAATTGTTGTATGAGATGGTCATGTTTTGTAACAAAGTTATCGGCAACTGGTAGGAGCCATATGGTTATCACTTTATTGTATGCAATGCAATCGCCATGTAATTGTTTTACTTTATCACTAAGCGGCAGCGATAATCATAGTAACAATAGTTGGCGAGATAACAATGATGCTATGATGGAGATCAAGGTGTCGCGCCGGTGACGATGGAGATCATGACGATGCTTCGGTGATGGAGATCATGAGCACAAGATGATGATGTCCATATCATGTCACATATTTTGATTGCATGTGATGTTTATCTTTTATGCATGTTATTTTGCTTAGTACGACGGTAGCATTATAAGAAGATCCCTTACTAAATTTCAAGGTATAAGTGTTCTCCCTGAGTATGCACCGTTGCTACAATTCGTCGTGTCAAGATACCAGGTGATGATCGGGTGTGATAAGCTCTACGTTCACATACAACGGTGAGATGATCTAGATGATGACTAGAGGGGGGGGGGGTGAATAGGAGTTTTAAAACTTTTACGAATTTGGCTTTATCCTAATGCCGAATTAAACTAACGGATACTTTTCAAGCACAAATCCTAAATATGCTAGGCTCAACTAAGTGCACCAAGAACCTATGCTAAACAAGATAGGCAATTAAGCAAACTAGCAAGCACAAACTATATCACAAGATATGGAAATGAAGGAACAACTAAGCAATTCAACTATCACAGGATATATCAATATCGGCAAGTATGAATTGCGGAAAGTAAAGGGTGTGGGTATGAGATAACCACAAGTGAGTCGGGGACGCGGATTTATCCCGAAGTTCACACTCGTGAGAGTGCTAATCTCCGTTAGAGCGGTGTCGTAGCCAAAGCTCCGGGGCGTTACCAAGTGACTCACCATATTCTCCCTTTCGAGTCACCCCCAACGGATGAGCCTCGATTCACTTGGGGTTGGTCTTGAAGGCGACCACCACACCTTTACAAACTTCTCCGGAGCACACCACAACCACGGAAGCTTCCAGAGGAACTTGACCACCTAGGCCACTTCAACACCCTTCCCCGGAGCCCACCACAAAAGGAAGCTTCCGGGGGAACCTTGGGCACATAGGCCTCTTCACAATCTTCTCAATGTATCACCAAACCGTCTAGGAGGCGAAGCCTCCAAGAGTTACAAACTCACGGGCTCTCACTCGAACAAATTGATGCGGGGAGCTCAAACCGATGCAACAAATGCAATGCAAGTTCAAGCAATGAATGCTCAACTCACTCTCTCAATCTCACAAGATGCAACTCAAGAAAGTGGGAGATTGAAGAGAGGGGATGCAATGGAGGAAATCAACAAATGACTCCAAGATCCATCCACAAATCACCCTTCACTTAGAAGGGAGATAGGGGTTTGGGAGAGGTGGTAAGAGGCTCAAAATGATGTTTAGAATGTGAATGAACAGCCCCCAAACCGGTGGGGAGGAAGGGCTCTTTTATAGCCAACTTCCAAAACTAGTCGTTGGGGCTCCAACGGGCACTTCCTGGACACCCCGTGCCCACGGGGGTTTAGACCCTGTGCCCACGGGGTCCCGTGCGCACGGTACAGGCCCGTGTGCACGGGGCCCCGTGCCCACGGGGGTCAAAAACCCCGTGTCCACGGGGTACCCAGAACAGCCTGCAGCAGCCCACTAAAACAGTGATAACTTTGGCATACGGACTCCGAATTCGATGATCTTGGGCTTGTTTTGAAGCTATGGAAAAGCCCAAGGTCCCCACATAGAGAACCACCCAGTATAAACAATAAATAATTATGCAAGTAATGCAAAGGTTTGAGCTCTCTGCATGCGACATGATCAAGTTACTTGCCCGAGAGTCCCTCTTGATAGTACGGCTATCAAACCTATAATCTGGTCTCCCTCCAAGCACCATGAGACCGGCAAAACTAGGAAAACCTAGCTAAGGTATACCTTTGCCTTGCATATTCAACTTGAGCTTGGTGATGACTCCAATGCTTGTCTCAAGTTGGAATCCCTTTCTTGTCCACAACCAATTGGTGAAGATGCTTGAATTGATTCCTCATATTGCAATGAGGGAAGCCTTAACTTAAGCCCATCTTCACATGAGCATTATCATGATGTGGACCGCAAGCTTCAAAGCATATAACCTCCGGCTTCTCATCTTGCACTTGGAATCCTCGAACCCGATGACCATCACCACTTGATGTCATCCACACATAGGCTACTTGAGATCTTTCCTTTTGATGCAAGCCCATGAGAAACACCTAACCCACATAGACATACCAAACACATAGCATGGGTTAGGTAACAAAGCACAATTCACAATTACTTACCATACCACTAGATCACTTGATCTCACGTGGTACAATGTTTGTGCTTTGAGAGTTGACCACTTAGATATAATCTTTGAGCTTCATCTTGGTCAACCAACATCTTTACTCGAAGCTCCATCTTGGTTTCTTGAAAGCCACAATGAACTCTTCATTTCCCTTCATTGCTTCAAGACTATATCACCAAAGACTCTTCCATGACCATATCAAGTTCCACTATGAATATCATCTTGGTCACCACTTGCCCTTCTAAAAACTCCATCACAATCTCTTGAGAGGCATAATGAATTCGTCACTCTAGTTGCTTGCTTCAAGACTTGATCAACCGAAACCCAACACATGATCTCACCATGATCTTGTCTTGAGACCATAACTTGAATTCTTCTCTTTGATTACTCTCTCAAGCCTTGATCCTCAGAAGCCCAAATATATCAATCTTTGAGATCCTCCAATGCACTCCATCATGAACATAATTAGATTAGGCATTGAAACCAATCTTGATGGCTTCAATAGAAGTACCCGAAGACCAACTTGAAACCTCACTGGATATGGGATCTCGAGAGCCAACACCTAGGCCAAGTAAGCATGGGGTATCCAGAGAGTTGACACTCGACCCCGTGCGCACGGTACAAGCCCGTGTGCACGGGGTATCCGGAGAAGGATACCATGAGGACTTCTTCGGATGCTTTGATGGCAGACTTCACAAAACAGCCCAATGCACTTCAAGCATCACTATGGAACATATCTTCATATAAGATTCAATGCACTTGATGCTCCATAGGAATTGTCATTTAGTACCAAAGCATAGGGCAAATATATCTTCATATATATGGAATTCATCCTTGATTCTGTCCAATATCCTTGAGGCACTATCTTCATATATATATATATGGACTTCGAGGGATATAAACCGGATTATGGCATTCTTAGCACTATATCCACAAAGCATATCATCATTTTCCTCACTAGATGGAAAAAGGTCGTCCTTCCATGGAGAAGCCCCTACAAGAACAATTCGCACAAAACATGGACCCAAGGTCCGAAAATGACAAAGCATGCGAATTTTCCACAAGTGATAGTTTGTTCCACTAAAACAAAAGGTGTCATCGTGCACTATACCACTAGCCGACATCTTTACTCTCTAGGCGGTGAAGCCTACCAAGGAGAGACCAAAGCTCTGATACCAATTGAAATGATCTAGATGACGACTAGAGGGGGGTGAATAGGAGTTTTAAAACTTTTACGGATTTGGCTTTATCCTAATGCGGAATTAAACTAACGGATACTTTTCAAGCACAAATCCTAAATATGCTAGGCTCAACTAAGTGCACCAAGAACCTATGCTAATTAAGATAGGCAATTAAGCAAACTAGCAAGCACAAACTATATCACAAGATATGGAAATGAAGGAACAACTAAGCAATTCAACTATCACAAGATATATCAATATGGGCAAGTATGAATTGCGGAAAGTAAAGGGTGTGGGTATGAGATAACCACAAGTGAGACGGGGACGCGGATTTATCCCGAAGTTCACACTCGTGAGAGTGCTAATCTCCGTTAGAGCGGTGTCGTAGCCAAAGCTCCGGGGCGTCACCAAGTGACTCACTGTATTCTCCCTTTCGAGTCACCCCCAACGGATGAGCCTCGATTCACTCAGGGTTGGTCTTGAAGGCGACCACCACACCTTTACAAACTTCTCCGGAGCACACCACAACCACGGAAGCTTCTGGAGGAACTTGACCACCTAGGCCACTTCAACACCCTTCCCCGGAGCGCACCACAAAAGGAAGCTTCCGGGGGAACCTTGGCCACATAGGCCTCTTCACAATCTTCTCAATGTATCACCAAACCGTCTAGGAGGCGAAGCCTCCAAGAGTAACAAACTCACGGGCTCTCACTCGAACAAATCAACGTGGGGAGCTCAAACCAATGCAACAAATGCAATGCAAGGTCAAGCAACAAATGCTCAACTCACTCTCTCAATCTCACAAGATGCAACTCAAGAAAGTGGGAGATTGAAGAGAGGGGATGCAATGGACGAAATCAACAAATGACTCCAAGATCCATACACAAATCATCCTTCACTTAGAAGGGAGATAGGGGTTTGGGAGAGGTGGTAAGAGGCTCAAAATGATGTTTAAAATGTGAATGAACAGCCCCCAAACCGGTGGGGAGGAAGGGCTCTTTTATAGCCAACTTCCAAAACTAGCCGTTGGGGCTCCAACGGGCACTTCCTGGACACCCCGTGCCCACGGGGGTTTAGACCCCATGCCCACGGGGTCCCGTGCACACGATATAGGCCCATGTGCACGGGGCCCCATGCCCACGGGGGTCAAAAACCCCGTGTCCACGGGGTACCCAGAACAGCGTGCAGCAGCCCACTAAAACAATGATAACTTTGGCATACGGACTCCGAATTCGATGATCTTGGGCTTATTTTGAAACTATGGAAAAGCCCAAGGTCCTCACATAGAGAACCACCCAAGATCAACAATAAATAATGATGCAAGTAATGCAAAGGTTTGAGCTCTCTACATGCGACATGATCAAGCTACTTGCCCGAGAGTCCCTCTTGATAGTACGGCTATCAAACCTATAATCCGGTCTCCCTCCAAGCACCATGAGACCGACAAAACTAGGAAAACCTAGCTATGGTATACCTTTGCCTTGCATATTCAACTTGAGCTTGGTGATGACTCCAATGCTTGTCTCAAGTTGGAATCCCTTTCTTGTCCACAACCACTTGGTGAAGATGCTTGAATTGATTCCTCATATTGCAATGAGGGAAGCCTTAACTTAAGCCCATCTTCACATGAGCATTATCATGATGTGGACCGCAAGCTTCAAAGCATATAACCTCCGGCTTCTCATCTTGCACTTGGAATCCTCGAACCCGGTGACCATCACCACTTGATGTCATCCACACATAGGCTACTTGAGATCTTTCCTTTTGATGCAAGCCCATGAGAAACACCTAACCCACATAGACATACCAAACACATAGCATGGGTTAGGTAACAAAGCACAATTCACAATTACTTACCATACCACTAGATCACTTGATCTCACGTGGTACAATGTTTGTGCTTTGAGAGTTGACCACTTAGATATAATCTTTGAGCTTCATCTTGGTCAACCAACATCTTTACTCGAAGCTCCATCTTGGTTTCTTGAAAGCCACAATGAACTCTTCATTTCCCTTCATTGCTTCAAGACTATATCACCAAAGACTCTTCCATGACCATATCAAGTTCCACTATGAATATCATCTTGGTCACCACTTGCCCTTCTAAAAACTCCATCACAATCTCTTGAGAGGCATAATGAATTCGTCACTCTAGTTGCTTGCTTCAAGACTTGATCAACCGAAACCCAACACATGATCTCACCATGATCTTGTCTTGAGACCATAACTTGAATTCTTCTCTTTGATTACTCTCTCAAGCCTTGATCCTCAGAAGCCCAAATATATCAATCTTTGAGATCCTCCAATGCACTCCATCATGAACATAATTAGATTAGGCATTGAAACCAATCTTGATGGCTTCAATAGAAGTACCCGAAGACCAACTTGAAACCTCACTGGATATGGGATCTCGAGAGCCAACACCTAGGCCAAGTAAGCATGGGGTATCCAGAGAGTTGACACTCGACCCCGTGCGCACGGTACAAGCCCGTGTGCACGGGGTATCCGGAGAAGGATACCATGAGGACTTCTTCGGATGCTTTGATGGCAGACTTCACAAAACAGCCCAATGCACTTCAAGCATCACTATGGAACATATCTTCATATAAGACACAAAACAGCCCAATGCACTTCAAGCATCACTATGGAACATATCTTCATATAAGATTCAATGCACTTGATGCTCCATAGGAATTGTCATTTAGTACCAAAGCATAGGGCAAATATATCTTCATATATATGGACTTCATCCTTGATTCTGTCCAATATCCTTGAGGCACTATCTTCCTATATATCTATATATATATATATATATATATATATATATATAGACTTCATCCTTGATTCCGTCCAATATCCTTGAGGCACTATCTTCATATATATGGACTTCATCCTTGATTCCGTCCAATATCCTTGATGCATTATCTATGGACAAAACCTTCAAATATATCTCACTGAAAACATTAGTCCATAGAGATTGTCATTTAATTACCAAAACCACACTTAGGGGCTACATGCCCTTTCAAACGGTGCAAGCCAGTTTTGCACACGTAGAATACTCGTGTTAAACTTGACGAGCCTAGCATATGCAGATATGGCCTGGAACACTGAGACCGAAAGGTCGAACGTGAATCATATAGTAGATATGATCAACATAGTGATGTTCACCATTGAAAACTACTCCATCTCACGTGACGATTGGGCATGGTTTAGTTGACATGGATCATGTGATCATTTAGATGACTAGAGGGATGTCTATCTAAGTGGGAGTTCTTAAGTAATATGATTAATTGAACTTTAATTTATCATGAACTTAGTCCTGATAGTTATTTTGCATGTCTATGTTATTGTAGATCAATGGCTCGTGCTACCGTTCCTTTGAATTTTAATGCGTTCCTAGAGAAAGCTAAGTTGAAAGATGATGGCAGCAACTGACTGGGTCCGTAACTTGAGGATTATCCTCATTGCTGCACAGAAAAATTATGTCCTTGCTGCACCGCTCGGTGCAAGGCCTCTTGCAGGAGCAGAAGCTGATGTTGTGAACGCCTGGCAAACTCGATCTGATGACTACTCGTTAGTTCAGTGTGCCATGCTTTACGGCTTAGAATCAGGAGTTCAAAGACGTTTTGAACGTCATTGACCATATGAGATGTTCCAGGAGTTGAAGTTAATATTTAAAGCAAATGCCCGAGTTGAGAGATATGAAGTCTCCAACAAGTTCTATAGCTGCAAGATGGAGGAGAACAGTTATGCTAGTGACCACATAGTCAGAATTTCTGGGTACCATAATCACTTGACTCAGCTGGGAGTTAATCTTCTAGATGATTGTGTCATTGACAGAGTTCTTCAATCATTGCCACCAAGCTACAAAGGGTTCGCGATGAACTACAATATGCAAGGGATGAAAAAGACTATTCCCGAGCTCTTCGCAATGCTAAAGGCCGCGGAGGTAGGAATCAAGAAGGAGCATCAAGTGTTGATGGTTAACAAGACCACTAGTTTCAAGAAAAAGGGCAAGGGTAAAAAGAAGGGGAACTTCAAAAAGACTGACAAGCAAGTTGTCACTCCAGGGAAGAAACCTAAGAATGGACCCAAGCCTGAAACTGAGTGATTCTACTGCAAAGGGACTGGTCATTGGAAGCAGAACTGCCCCAAGTATTTGGCGGATAAGAAGGATGGCAAGGTGAACAAAGATATATTTGATATACATGTTATTGATGTGTACCTTACTAATTCTCATAGTAGTGCCTGGGTATTTGATACCGGTTCGGTTTCTCATATTTGTAACTCCAAGCAGGGACTACGAATTAAACAAAGATTGGCTAAGTACAAGGTGACGATGCACGTCGGAAATGGTTCCAAGGTTGATGTGATCGCCGTCGGCACACTACCTCTACATCTACCTTCGGGATTAGTTTTAGACCTGAATAATTATTATTTGGTGCCAGCGTTGAGCATGAACATTATATCTGGATCTTGTTTTGTGCGAGACAATTATTCATTTAAATCAGAGAATAATGGTTGTTCTATTTATATGAGTAATATCTTTTATGGTCATGCACCCTTGAAGAGTGGTCTATTTCTGTTGAATCTTGATCGTGATAATACACATATTCATAATATTGATGCCAAAAGATGCAAAGTTGATAATGATAGTGCAACTTATTTGTGGAACTGCCGTTTGGGTCATATCGGTATAAAGCGCATGAAGAAACTTCATAAAGATGGACTTTTGGAATCACTTGATTATGAATCATTTGATACTTGCGAACTGTGCCTTATGGGCAAGATGACTAAAACTCCGTTCTCCGGAATAATGGAATGAGCTAGTGACTTATTGGAAATAATACATACTGATGTATGCGGTCCAGTGAGTGTTGATGCTCGTGGCGGGTATCGTTATTTTCTGACCTTCACAGATGATTTGAGCAGATATGGGTATATCTATTTAATGAAACACAAGTCTGAAACGTTTGAGAAGTTCAAAGAATTTCAGAGTGAAGTGGAGAATCATCGTAACAATAAAATAAAATTTCTATGATCTGATAGTGGAGGAGAATATTTGAGTTACGAGTTTGGCCTTCATTTAAAACAATGTGGAATAGTTTCACAGCTCACGCCACCTGGAACACCACAACGTAATGGTGTGTCCGAACACCGTAACCGCACTTTATTAGATATGGTGCGATCTATGATGTCTCTTGTCGATTTATCACTATTGTTTTGGGGTTATGGATTAGAGACAACTGCATTCACTTTAAACAGGGCACCGTCAAAATCCATTGAGATGGCACCATATGAACTATGGTTTGGTAGCAAACCTATGCTGTCGTTTCTTAAAGTTTGGGGATGCGATGCTTATGTCAAAAGGCTTTAGCCCGATAAGCTCGAACCCAAATCGGAGAAATGTGTCTTCATAGGATACCCTAAGGAAACAATTGGGTACACCTTCTACCACAAGTCTGAAGGCAAGATTTTTGTTGCTAAGAATGGAACCTTTCTACGGAAGGAGTTTCTCTTGAAAGAAATGAATGGGAGGAAAGTAGAACTTGATGAGGTAATTGTACCTGCTCTCAATTTGGAAGGTAGTTCATCCAAGAAATCTATTCCCGTGATGCCTACACCAATTGGAGAGGAAGCTAACGATAGAGATCGTGAAACTTCAGATCAAGTTACCATAGAACCTCGTAGGTCTGGTAGAGCACGATCAACACCAAAGTGGTACGTTAATCATATTCTGGAAGTCATGTTACTTGACCATGACGAACCTACGTACTATGAAGAAGCTATGATGAGACCAGATTCCGATAAATGGCTTGAGGCCATGAAATCTGAGATAGGATCCATGTATGAGAACAAAGTGTGGACTTTGGTGGATCTGCCCGATGATCGGCTACCCATAGAGAATAAATGGATCTTCAAGAAGAAGACTGGCGCTGACGGTAATGTTACTATCTATAAAGCTCGACTTGTTGCAAAGGGTTTTCGACAAGTTCAAGGAGTTGACTACGATGAGACGTTCTCGCCCGTAGCGATGCTTAAGTCTGTCCGAATCATGTTAGCATTTGCCGCATTTTATGATTATGAAATCTAGCAAATGGATGTCAAAACTGCATTCTGATACGTCTCGAACGTATCTACTTTTCCAAACACTTTTGCCCTTGTTTTGGACTCTAACTTGCATGATTTGAATGAAACTAACCCGGACTGACGCTGTTTTCAGCAGAACTGCCATGATGTTGTTTTATGTGTAGAAAAGAAAAGTTCTCGGAATGTCCTGAAAATCCACGGAGGCACTTTTTGGAATTAATAAGAATTTCTGGGCGAAAGAAATACACCAGGGGGCTCAGGGCATGTCCACGAGACAGGGGGGCACCCCCCCTGTAGGGCGCGCCCCCCTATCTCGTGGGCCCCCTGGACCTCCACCGACCTCAACTCCAACTCCATATATTCATGTTCGGAGAGAAAAAAATCGGAGAGAAAGTTTCATCGCGTTTTACGACACGGAGCTGCCGCCAAGCCCTAATCTCTCTTGGGAGGGCTGATCTGGAGTCCGCTCGGGACTCCGGAGAGGGGGATTTGTCGCCGTCGTCATCATCAACCATCCTCCATCACCAATTTCATGATGCTCACCGCCGTGCGTGAATAATTCCATCGTAGGCTTGCTAGACGGTGATGGGTTGGATGAGATTTACCATGTAATCAAGTTAGTTTTGTTAGGGTTTGATCCCTAGTATCCACTATGTTCTGAGATTGATGTCGCTATGACTTTGCTATGCTTAATGCTTGTCACTAGGGCCCGAGTGCCATGATTTCAGATCTGAACCTATTATGTTTTCATGAATATATGTGTGTTCTTGATCCTATCTTGCAAGTCTATAGTCACCTATTATGTGTTATGATCCGACAACCCCGAAGTGACAATAATCGGGATACTTCTCGGTGATGACCATAGTTTGAGGAGTTCATGTATTCACTATGTGCTAATGCTTTGTTCTGGTTCTCTATTAAAATGAGGCCTTAATATCCCTTAGTTTTCGCTAGGACCCCGCTGCCACGGGAGGGTAGGACAAAAGATGTCATGCAAGTTCTTTTCCATAAGCACGGATGACTATTTACAGAATACATGCATACATTACATTGATGAATTGGAACTAGTTCTGTGTCACCCTATGTTATAGCTATTACATGAGGAATTGCATCCGGCATAATTATCCATCACTGATCCATTGCCCACGAGCTTTTCACATACTGTTCTTCGCTTATTTACTTTTCCGTTGCTACTGTTACAAGTACTACAAAACCCCAAAACATTACTTTTACTACTGTTACCTTTATTATCATACCACTTTTGCTACTAAATACTTTGCTGCAGATACTAAGTTATCCAGGTGTGGTTGAATTGACAACTCAACTGTTAATACTCAAGAATATTCTTTGGCTCCCCTTGTGTCGAATCAATAAATTTGGGTTGAATACTTTACCCTCGAAAGCTGTTGCGATCCCCTACACTTGTGGGTTATCACATTCCTTAATGGATTTATTAAATAAGAGTTGTATATGATGCAACCAGAAGGTTTTGTTGATCCTAAAGGTGCTAACAAAGTGTGCAAGCTCTAGCGATCCATTTATGGACTGGTGCAAGCATCTCGGAGTTGGAATATACGCTTTGATGAGGTGATCAAAGCATATGGTTTTATACAGACTTCCGAAGAAGCCTGTATTTACAATAAAGTGAGTGGGATCTCTATAGCATTTCTAATATTATATGTGGATCACATATTGTTGATTGGAAATGATATAGAATTTCTGGATAGCATAAAAGGATACCTGAATAAGAGTTTTCCAATGAAAGACCTCGGTGAAGCTGCTTACATATTGGGCATCAAGATCTATAGAGATAGATAAAGACGCTTGATAGGACTTTCACAAAGCACATACCTTGATAAAGTTTTGAAGAAGTTCAAAATGGATCAGTCAAAGAAAGGGTTCTTGCCTGTGTTACAAGGTGTGAAGTTGAGTCAGACTCAATGCCTGATCACTGCAGAAGATAGAGAGAAAATGAAACTCATTCCCTATGCTTCAACAATAGGTTCTATCATGTATGCTATGCTATGTACCACACCTGATGTGTGCCTTGCTATAAGTTTAGCAGGGAGGTACCAAAGTAATCCAGGAGTGGATCACTGGACAGCGGTCAATAACATCCTGAAGTACCTGAAAAGGACCAGGGATATGTTTCTCATTTATGGAGGTGACAAAGAGCTTGTCGTAAATGGTTACGTCGATGCTAGCTTTGACACTGATCCGGATGACTCTAAGTCACAATCCAGATACGTATTTTTATTGAATGGGAGCTGTCAATTGGTGCAGTTCCAAGCAGAGCGTCGTGGCGGGATCTATGTGTGAAGCGGAGTACATAGCTGCTTCGGAAGCAGCAAACGAAGGAGTCTGGATAAAGGAGTTCATATCCGGTCTAGGTATAATACCTAGTGCATCGGGTCCAATGAAAATCTTTTGTGACAATACTCGAGCAATTGCCTTGGCGGAGGAATCCAAATTTCACAAAAAGACCAAACACATCAAGAGACGCTTCAACTCCATCCGAGATTTGGTCAAGGAGAGAGACATAGAGATTTGCAAAATACATACGGATCTGAATGTTGCAGACCCGTTGACTAAGCCTCTTCCATGAGCAAAACATGATCAGCACCAAGACTCCATGGGTGTTAGATTCATTACAATGTAATCTAGATTATTGACTCGAGTGCAAGTGGGAGACTGAAGGAAATATGCCCTAGAGGCAATAATAAAGTTGTTATTTTATATTTCCTTATTCATGATAAATGTTTATTATTCATGCTAGAATTGTATTAACTGGAAACTTGATACATGTGTGGATACATAGACAAAACAACGTGTCCCTAGTATGCCTCTACTAGACTAGCTCGTTGATCAAAAGATGGTTAAGTTTCCTAGCCATGGACATGAGTTGTCATTTGATAACGGGATCACATCATTAGTAGAATGATGTGATGGACAAGACCCATCCGTTAGCTTAGCATAATGATCGTTCAGGTTTATTGCTACTGCTTTCTTCGTGTCAAATATATATTCCTCCGACTATGAGATTATGCAACTCCCGAACACCGAAGGAATGCCTTGTGTGCTATCAAACGTCACAACGTAACTAGGTGATTATAAAGATGCTCTACAGGTACCTCCAAAGGTATTTGTTGGGTTGGCATAGATCGAGATTAGGATTTGTCACTCCGAGTATCGGAGAGGTATCTCTAGGCCCTCTCGGTAATGCACATCATATGAAGCCTTGCAAGCAATGTGACTAATGAGTAGTTACGGGATGATGCACTACGGAATGAGTAAAGAGACTTGCCAGTAACTAGATTGAACTAGGTATGAAGATACAGACGATCGAATCTCGGGCAAGTAACATACCGATGACAAAGGGAATAACTATATTGACATTGCGGTTTGACCGGTAAAGATCTTCATAGAATATGTGGGAACCAATATGAGCATCCAGGTTCCTTTATTGGTTATTGACCAGAGAGGTGTCTCGGTCATGTCTACCTAGTTCTCGAACCCGTAGGGTCCGCACGCTTAACGTTCAATGACGATTGATATTATATGAGTTATGTGTTTTGGCAACCGAAGGTTGTTCGTATTCCCGGATGAGATCATGGACATGACGAGGAGTCTCGAAATGGTCGAGAGGTAAACATTGATGTATTGGAAGGTTATATATGGACACCGAAATTGTTCTGAATAGGTTCGGGGATTTTTCAGAGTACCGGGAGGTTACCGGAACCCCCTGAGAAAGTTAATGGGCCACATGGGCCTTAGTGGAGAGGAGAGGGAAGGCCACAGGAGGTGGCGCACACCCCCCCTCCTTGCCAATCCGAATTGGAAAAGGGGTGGGGGCGCGACCCCCCTTTCCTTCTCCCTCTCCACCTCTTTCCCCTTTTCCCCCTTCGTAAGAAGGAAAAAGAGGGGGGGGGGGCGAATCCTACTGGAGTGGAGTCCTAGTGGGAATCCCCCTCCATGGCGCGCCCCTGGTGGCTGGCCTCCTCCCCCCTCCTTTATATACGGGAGCGGGGGTCACCCCAAAGACACAACAATTATTCTCTTAGCCGTCTGCGGTGCCCCCCTCCACCGTTTACTCCTCCGATAGTATCATCATAGTGCTTAGGCGAAGCCCTACGCGGATCATATCACCAACACCGTCATCACGCCGTCGTGCTGACGGAACTCGTCGACTCCATCGACACTCTGCTCAATCAAGAGTTCGAGGGACGTTATCGAGCTGAACGTGTGCAGAACTCGGAGGTGTCGTACGTTCGGTACTTGATTGGTTGACTCGAGAAGACGTTCGACTACATCAACCGCGTTAAGTTAATGCTTCCGCTTGCGGTCTATGAGGGTACGTGGACACACTCTCCCCCTCTTGTTGCTATGCATCTCCTAGATAGATCTTGCGTGAGCGTAGGAACTTTTTTGAAATTGCATGCTACGTTTCCCAACACTATGTCAACGTCAAATGGGAATTTCATGTTCTTCAATGTATCCACACCATTTTTAGGGGCCATAACTCTTTGTTGAACCAAATTCTCAAAGACTATCACTGGTTTGTATTCACAAACATATTAGTTCCTTAGTTGTTTTGTCCATGAAATCATTCAAAACCCTCAAGGAGCACTAGATGCACTAATTACACTAATTAGTAGGTGTGTGTGTGAGAGAGAGAGAGAGAGAGAGAGAGAGAGGGAGAGAGAGAGAAAAGAGAGAAGAGAGAAAAGCCTTGCCTTCTCTTAGCTACGAGATGATATCTTATGAAGAAACATAAGACATTTGTCTCCGTTGTACACGTTTTCTTATCTTATTTACATGTTTTTAATTTTAATTTTACATGCCCCTTAATTTTAGGATGTCGTAGCATTAAATGGTAGAGATAACTCTAACAGATAATGCATTGTTTAAGCAAACTGAATATAACTCATATGACTAGGTTCCTTGTGGTTGAACCTACCCAGCTTGATTCAAGTCCTAGATTGGATACGTGTGGTTGCATTTTACTGTATATATTTCAGACTTTTCAACACTATTCTTCCATAGGTATGGCGTGTCCGTCAACTATAGGCGTATGTGGGGACTATATCAACCTCAAAATATTTCGACTCAGTTTCTCGAAGGTTCTCATAAGGACAATGTTTGTGTACGTGTTCATGGATGAGCATGCGCCTACGTTTGTACTGTATTTCTAAAGAAACATTCTACAACATGCATATTTTATTGCCTTCACTAAATAATGTGCAACACATAAAAAAAGACCGTCTAATCAACCATTGTACATGCCTTAATATATTAGCTGATAAACCTCACTTTAGGTGTGGATCCAACCTTGCACCTAAAATTTTCCAATAGGTCCAACATTTCAACACCAGGTTTGGACCAGACGAGGCCATTTGCATCTTGGTTATCATCCCCCCTTGTCGTTTGGTTGTTTGTGGGTCTTTTTTGCCCTCCTGCATTAGCCACTAAGCAACTGAACAAGAAGGAAAGCGAGACTTATGTTGATGGCGAGGATTACACCCGAGTCGATGGTGAAGCAACTCTCGCGAGGTGTTGGTTGTATTGTAATCTAGTTTCTATCTATAGGGTTATTCTTGTAAAAAAGGAGGACATAAATGTAATTTTTTTCAGAGTCCTCTTTGAAATGGTGTATCACTTTTGACATAGCAACACATCTTGGGGAACTCTTTTTTTAAACACATCACAGACACAAATGCTCATATATACGCACATGCACTCATCCATATGAACACGCGCACGCACACCCTATCCCAATGAGCACCTCCGAGAGACAGAGCCAGCACATCATCTTGAGATTGACGAAGTCATCACAGATGTCTTCGTAGTCGACGCGAACGTCTTCTACCAACGAACGCACATCGCCGCAAGGCCTGAAACAAATCCAGGAAAGTGCAAGCACCAATGTCAAGTCTGAGACTTGATCTTTGATGGGCAGGGGATACCAGTGTCCTCTTAACCATTAAGCACATGTTGGTTCGCGCATTTTGGGGGACCTTGGAGTCGTGTTTCCCTTCTTAAAATGGTTTGGCTCTTCTTCCGGGGAGCCATCTCAACCAATTGTTCAACATTTCAGCTAAGATATCAATGGTCCACAAGTGCTGAACTTATGGACTAAGTTGGGCCGCTACATCTCACATGTGTATCGAAGAACTAGTGCATCGAAAATCTTATGAGAAATATATAACCAAGTACTGAATAAAAATGCTAAATGGAGGGTGAGCTCCATAAAGCTCTTTTTTTAAAAAAAACTTTGAAAAATCATATTTTGAAGTTTCAGAAAAATCTGAAAAAACCACACACCTTCATACGGATGTACTCCCTAGTGACTCAACTTTGTACTAAAGTTAATACAAAGTTGAATCACTTATTTTGGGACGAATGGAATAGTACACTACATGTGTCTAAACTTTGAAAATGATATAGATTACTGTTCACCATTTTGGAAATAATAATTTTGTCTTTTTAGTGCAGCTCTCACCAAAATGTTTCATCGCCAAACTTTATACACATGTAAAGTACGTTTAATGAACTTGTAGATTTATTTTAGGAAAATGTGACTTGATTTTTTTTTAAAAGGAGCTCCATGGAGCTCGTCCTCTAGAACACCCTACTCCAAAATGAAAATGCTGAAATGTAGTTTCTTTTGTTTGACCTCTACTGGAGGTACTAACTCGTTGTGGCTCTACCAGAAAGCAAAACCTTGATGTGGTTTCTCTTGCTTGACCTCTTTCTTCTTTGAGCCCCTCACAAGTCACAAATAAAAGATCAGAGGATTGGATTCCATGCCAAGAGAACGTAACTAGTGTTGACATTTATTATCCGCCTTCTTTCATTAGCTCGGATTTTTGAGTGCATGAATTCAATATACGGTATCCGAACAAGAGGTTTTGAGTTCAAAATTCTGCCAACACGGTACTAAAAAAGATTTTACGGTCTACATTGTTCTCACGTTTAACGACTAAAGAAGCTTAGATGTGAGATGAAATATTGAAATATATTGCGAATCTCTCTTCATCAGTTTAGGCTTTTAGAGTAATTGCTGGAGCATGAATTCAATAGTAATAGTTAGGCCCTCCATTATGTAGGCCAAAATGGGTGCCAAATCCACTTTTGGGGTATTTGGCATCGATGCCCTACATTGCCTGATCGGTGCCGAAGAAAAAATTTCAGGCCTCGAAGCACGAACTTGCTCCGATGTCAAATTAGTCTGAGGCAATAAACAATGTGTATCTTGCTGTTCTGGCGCACAAACCAACAACTCTACTCCGCTGAGTGTGCTGCATGTGTTGAGTCAATTGATTTTTATATACATGTGGGCCCAGTCTTTCCATCGATGCCAAACTATGTACTCCCTCCGTTTCTTTTTAATCCGTATATAAATTCTGATCAAAGTCAAACTTCATAAACTTTGACTAACTTTATAGAACAAAATATCAACGTTCATAATATGAAATCAATTTTACTACATGCATCATGATATTATTTTTCATAGCATATAGATTTAGTATTGTAGATGTTGATATCTTTTGATATATATTTGGTCAAACTTTGCATTGTTTGACTTTGACCAAATCGTATATGCAGACTAAAAAAAACGGAGGGAGTACGTTGTGGAAGCGGTGCCAAAACATTTTCACTTGGTATCATTGTATACGTGGCCTGCTTTTCTGAAATTTGGCACCAAGTACATAGTGGAAGGCCTTAGATCGATACTCAGAATCACGAGATACTTTCGGCCAGAAGTCCAAATCATGTATTTACCCGTCTCAAAAGAAAAGCCATGTATTTACAGCTTGTCAACCTAGCCTAACATGGGCCCCAACAGCTGAGATACATGACCATCCTCAGCGACTCCTCGGCGGCAACCGGGACGCCGTCGACCTTGACGGCCGACGACCGGACAGCCACCACCGGCAGGCCCCGCTTCGCCGCCGCCGAGCACGGCTTGGCCACCTGCTCCTTGAGCTCCATGGCCGCGCCCAGAGTCACCGCCATGTACGCCTTGTTCGCCATTGCAAACCTCATTTCCTTGCCCTGAAAAAGATACGTGCTAGTTCTACTTCCACTACCTACAACTCAAAGTTCCGATGCGAGGAGTCTGTCTCTCAACTGTGACGTTTCTGGAGTGTTTGACGTGTGGAGGGAGAAGGCAGGTGACTGGGGAGCCGTATATATATAGTCACTGCGGCAGCATGGGCTATTTCCAATAGCCAATTGTTTTGCAGGCAGCCGTGGAAACAGGTGGCGAGTAGACCACTGGTTCGTTCGATCCAGTGGGTGTGGCTCCTGGTCCTGAGGCCGGTGCCTGGTTTGGATATGGACCTGCCGTTATGGTCGCTTGTCTTCTCTGCAGCATCCAGTTGATGGTTGATCCATGAAAATCGCATGCAGATACTGTTACTGGTGTGGATAAGTTCTAACCGTGCTGACCTGGAACTTCATCCTAATCCGAGCTTGTTGCTGCATGTGCCGCTCCTTTCTTTTCCTCTGACATTGTCAAAGTAAACCATCATGATGGGTGCAACTCTTCGTACTAGTTTGCCATTGGCTAGTTAAACAAGTGAGATAAGCATCAATCGCCAACGGATATGTGTAGCAGACACCTCTTTTTTAAACATATGACAGGAGCTTTGCTACTTTCAAAACTAAAGGGAAAACAGTTTATGTTCATACATACTGTATGTACTAGTTATGCCGTCCCTTTCAGTGTTTTGGAGCTCTCTCGGATGCCAATGCATAGTTGACAAAACTAGCGTCACTGGCAATATTAACCGGCCAAAGAATCAACATCGTCCATATCCATCAGGCATAACTTTGGACGTCATGTGCAGTTCATATTGTTCATTAACTGCGATTAGTTGCTGGGTCAAACTTGCTTATTACCAGTAATTAAAGTGGCACGGGTTGAAGATAGCCGCATAGATTATCAGGTACGTCGTGTACTTCTATATCTATATTATATGGATTACAGATCTTCCGAATCTCATCTTGTAACATCATTATCGTTGCTTTCTGGTCAGGTGCTTACATTTTTGTACAAGTGGGGATGTCACCGTCAGAAAGTTTGTTATCCCCCTCAAAAAGAAAAAAAGCTTGTTATCCTTTGGACTTAGTATATGTATGTTTTTGTTTGTAAATTTATGTCGGTTTGCATTAATGCAAACTTTCAACCTTTGACAACTAATATAACTAAAGCTATCTATGTTGATTAACTAAAAGTTAACACTAAATGGTTTGTCGTGATAGCCAAACTTTTAAAAGTAATAATCTAATAACCTTTTTCTTCACAACATATTGGCAATCTCCTGTGATCAAATTTAAAGGTAAAAAATGCATGCCATAGGATTTGTACATGTTCACAAGAATATACTCCTCCGTTTCTAAATACAAGTCTTTTTAGAGATTTCAATAAAATCTACATATAAATGTATATAGACATATTTTAGAGTGTAGATTCAATCATTTTGCTCCATATGTAGTCCTTTATTGGAATCCTCAAAAAGACATATATTTAGGAACGGAGGAAGTACATCTCTACATAGTGAAAGTACACTACAAGGTAATTCATGTACTCCAACAAAGGTGAATTTTATTGGCTAAAAAATAGAGCATTAATGATACAATACACAATAAGCACACACCCGATCTCTGCATAGTTAGAATTTAGGATGCACAGTCAACATAGACGCACACACCCGATCTCTACATAGTTAGGATTTAGGATGCACACAGTCAACATAGACGCACACACACAAAAATACACCATCAAATAGTAAAATCATACAATACGAAAACTATGTGTGTGAAAAAAAAAAGCTATTAGATTCGCGATTGGCAAAGTACAACAATGATCATATCAGCACCAACAATCTGATGACACCACACGAACGACGAGATTTTTCAACAACAACGCCTTTAAAAATAGAGCGACGCTCAAGCGCCGTCGTCATCATATCCAGCCAAAATCTATGTTTTCACTCTGATGAAGAACCAGTCCGAGCATATCCGAACAATGCCTTAAACAAGGTAACGACGTAAAAACATCGCCACTGCTAGGCATAAGAAATCTCATGTCTGACCTTGGCTTTCACCGTGGAGCTCGAGACCGGTTGCTCGAGTAGCATCACCATCGACATCACGCATGTGTTGTCACCATCACTTTTTCGCAATTCTGTCAGCTACGTGTGATGTGTGACCACTATTGTTAGACAACCATCCCTCCACGTCAAGCCATCGTCCATAGTTTGCATTTCACCGTCGAAATGAGAACCACCGAATCTGGAGGGAGGAACCTTCATGAAGATCTCTCGGTGGCCACAGCAATCCACAGTGTGGCTAACCGCCACGGGAACACAGACGACATAGCACAACACCGCCGATTACCACCTCACCAGATAAAGCTCTGCTCAGGCCCATCGCCCTAGGGGCCGACAAGGCCAGAACAGGAGCACGAAAGGCTGATCACCATTGCTAGATCAAGAGCGCACATCTGCTAGATCGGCGCCGCGCCTACCGACCGGAGCATTGTGCCCGCGTCGAGCCCGCCCGCCGTCGGCCCTCCCGACATGCATCGCTTGGGAGACGCCACAGAGCATGCCTAATATCATGCCATCGGGATCCGAAGCCGTTGTCATGACGATCCACACAGCCCTATCGGCGTTGCGCGGTACAACCATGCAATAAGCCGGAAGCCGTTGCCTAAGAGATGCCGCAAACCAGGGACGGTGTCGTGTCGCCGGGCTCCGAAGCGCTGCAGTCGCGATCCACAGTACACTGTCAGGTGTTGCACAGTGCCACCAGGCAAAAGCCGCCGCTTGGAAGGAGGGCCGCCGATGGCCTAGGCCACCTTGTCGTCGTCGCGACACCATGCCTCGCTTGACTGACCGATCCCCAACGCCCTAGGCGAGAGAGAAATTCACGCTGCCGCTGATCGCTACAGCCAGCCATCAGCGAGGTTTGCTCGACAATGTTTACCGGTGGCGACATGGGGTGGGGGGGCCAGCGGCGGAGCTACCTGGGATGCCTGCCCGGGCTGCCTCTTGGAGGGGGAAGGGGGTAATTCATGGCAGCATCATGATATGATCAAGTGGTTAATTAGGCCCTGTTCGGATCCTCTCCACTCCACAACTGCAGCCCCCGGAGCGGCAGCACAATTTCAGGGAGCGGCTTAAACCGAGCTCCTCGCGAGGAGCAGCGTTTCGAGACTGGAGAGGTTCCGAACAGACTCTAAGCTAGTAACAGAGTACTCCCTCTGTAAACTAATATAAGAGTGTTTAGATTACTATTTTAGTAATTTAAACACTCTTATATTAGTTTACAGAGGGAGTAGTTGAAGAAACTGGTGAAAGGATTAAACTAGACCTAGCAGAGTAGTTCCAGCAAGTGATGTGTGTCCACAGGTACGTGTAGGATTTTTATTTTTATTTTTATTTTTATTTTTTTGCGGTGGATGCAGGATATTTCTCATGTGAGAACGTAAGCTTTACCTTTCTCTTCCTCCATTTTGCATAGGACTACAGCTTATTTGAACTTGACAAAATCTCTGATGTGAACAATAATGAAAAGAAAATCACTAGCAATTCTTTATCTTGCATAAGAAATAATGTAAGTTATTGCAGTGTCAAGGTAAAATCAACTTCACTGCAATATTTCTTGAAAGATTTATAATTTTTGCAAGATAAAACAAGATATGTTGTGTTTCCACGTATTTTAATACTTTGTGGACTGTTCTAGATCTAAGTAGTAACGAGTAAAAAGAGATAGGTAGTACAATCCTAAAAGACCCAGGCAGCAGAAGTTTTTTTTTTGCGAATAGGCAGCAGAAGTTATATGGTTTTTTTTTTAAAGTAAAAGTAGAAATAGTCTACCTTATACATTCAAAACGGGATAGGGATAAACCCGGATGGCCAAAGGCCGATTACATGAAGGCGGGATAAACCCGGATGGCCAAAGGCCGATTACATGAAGGCGGTGTAAACGTGCACTAGAGAGTGCAGCAGGCCACCGCCAAGCCAGTTATGAGAGATTACATAAGCCCATCGTAAAATTGTGCAGCGATCACCTGCCGCTTTGGCACGCGAGCTCCACAATCTCAGTAGCTCAGAAGCTTCATGCACCGTTCACGTCACCTGCCAGCAGTCCTTGTTGAAGACCCGGGTGTTTCGTGCTCTCCATAACCCAACAGCACCTGCTGCGAGCAAAACATTCCAAAGCCTCCCATAGGAATCCAGTGATGCACGACAACATAGGAAATCCTTCATTGAAGATGCTGAAGCTGCCGTTGCAAGAAGTCCCACTTTGCCCCAGACGTGGTCCGCGAGCTTACATCTCAGCACGATATGATCAATGCTTTCCGCTGCTGGGCAGACGTCACAATCATTATGTGGCGCAACGGTCGTCCAATGCTTGCTTATCATGTTGTCCCTGGTGTTTAGTCTGCTCTTGAGGGCGATCCAAAGGAACACTCTGTGTTTGCGGGGTATGATAGGATCCCAAATGCTAGCTTATAGAAGTATTTGGTCGAGAGCTTTCCGTTCGTCGCTGTGGGAGCTCTGGTATCTCCCTGAACAGGGTCTGGCTGTATTGCAAAATATCAAGCAAGTCCCCGAGTTCCCGAGAGGCGGTGTTGGATAGATTGGGGCGCAGATGAAGTGCCCACTGTGCGTCTCTGAATTGTGAAGCCACCGTGCAATGCTTGGAGGAAGCAAAGGAAAATAGTACCGGAAAAGCGAACCGTAGCCTGCCGCATTGAAGCCAGTGGTCGAACCAGAAGGAGATTCGGGTTCCATCTCCCAGCTTACACTGTGTTGAGTGAAGAACAAGGTGCATTGATGATTTTAAGCATTTCCACATGTTGGTATCTCTGCTATGCCGGAGGGTTGAAATCTCCCTATGACCATACTGTGTGATGAACCAATTAAAGCATGGGACATTACTGTGTTGTAGAATGTTGGACATGAGCTTGCATATCATCGCCATGTTATGTGCCTTGAGGTCTCTAACACCCAAGCCACCATTCATCCTGGGTGTAATCACAGTGTCCCATGCAACCAAGCAGTGCCCCCCCTTAGCTGAGTTTTTACCTTACCAAAGAAAGGCTCTTAAGATTTGTTCCAGCTTTTCAATCGACTGTTTCAGCCACAAGAAGCAGGCCATATAGTAGTTGGGAATGGATGCTAGAACTGAATTTATCAAAGTAACTAGAGTGCTCTTTGAGAAATTTATTTGCAGTCCTGTGAAACTGGAGAAGTCCTGCAAGATCTGCTTGATGATTTGTGCCTGTTCAACATCCCCCCGAAACAGAATTAGTGTGTCATCTCCGTACTGAAGAATCGGAAAGAAAGCATCCGCTTCCAGCAGGTGCTTTAATCTCCCTGCACTGTATTCCAGACGACAGAGCTGCTGCAAAACATCTGCCACCAAAATGAAAAGATATGGCGAGAGGGCGTCACCCTATCTTAGGCCACTTAGACTTGATGGTGCGTCCCAGTGAACCATTTATCAAGATTTTGGCAGTACTTGACTTCAGCATAGCCGAAATCCAACGAATCCAGCGATCTCCAAAGCCCCTGACGAAGAGAATTTTTGTAAGTGCTTCCCAACTGACACTATCGAAAACTTTGCGGAAGTCCAACTTTAGAGCCACCATCGGCTTACGCCGTATCTTTGCCTGCTGTACGAGTTCAGCCGCGAGTGCAAAGTTTTCTGCTATACACCTTCCCGGCAAGAAACCAGATTGTAGTTGATGCACTAACTCCGGTATCACTCTCTGTAGGCGGGAAGCAAGAACTTTGGAGACCAACTTTGGTAAGGTGTGCACCAAGGAAATGGGCCTAAAATCCCGGAGATCCACAGGGCTGTCTTTCTTGGGTATCAAAACTATATTCGCTGAGTTTACTCCGTCTAGCTCTGACACTTGGTCATAGAAATCCTGGAAGAGGAGCATCAGATCATCCTTGAGAATAGACATGAAGGCTTTATAGAATTCATTGGTGAAACCATCAGGCCCCGGGCTCTTATTGTTGGGCAGCCGGCGCACTATATTTGCCACCTCTTCCCAAGTGAAGGGGGCCTCGAGCTCTTGCAAATTGACAGGTTCAAGTACTTTCTCTTTCTCGACAAAACAACAGCGCAACTTGGGAGCAGCAAAAGAATGGACACCAAAAATGAACACATCATAAGCAAGGTCAGCTCTCGCAAGAGATAAACACAAGCTACGGATATGCACTTTATTGTTCTGACAAGCCAATTAATTTATCTGTTACACAGCGAGTACTGAAACAACCAAAGGTTAGCCTGTTCACTGGAGACCGATCCTTCAAGCACAACTCTAAACTACCGCACACTAAACTAGCAGAACCTAGCAGTTTATAAGAATTATCACAACACATTGCTCAAGCCATATGCCGCTCTAGCAGAAGAAGGTACAATTTACACCGAGTCGACCGCTTCAACCTGTTGTTGTGCGAGGTATCTTTCCCTCCTCTCTTTCTGCGACCAACACATGGAGCATGAATTTTAGCACTGGAAAAGGGATTCCACAAGAAAACAATGAACTAGAACACCGTAGGAGATCTGAAGAGATATACATACCCATTCATCAATGACGAGCCCTTCACCAACAATTTTAGGACCATTCTCTTCCGGAGGTTTCTTCCGCGCCTCAAGTGCAGCCTCTGCCTCGGCTAACTGAGTGTTCAGCTTTTCCAGTTGCTTTGGAAACAAATGGAACATGAGACATATTATTGCGATTCTGTCCATGGAAGAAAGTTCTTATAAGTAACGGTGTTTGTATGATTTACTTACAGGGCCTGGGTTTTGAACATCCAAGAAAACAACCCTCAGTATCTTCTCAACCACTGCCTGATCTTTCTGCTCGTCGAACTGCAACCAACAAAAGAAGTCATCCTTCCAAACGGCAGGGATATGAATCACAAGTATGTTACTGTTCGTTATGAAGGTAAGGTTTGAACCAAACATATGCGCCTCTTTCAATTTATACCACAAATGGGGGACCAACAGCATGAGCACTGCCTCGTATCCAACTAAACTACTGAAAGCAGACCAGGGCAAAATGGACTACAGCAGTAAACTACCTAGCACTAGGATTACTCCATCAACATTTACCCTATCAAGTTCCATTCTATGAATTAACAGCATATTCTTCTAGTTGAATCCCCCCAAGCCTCCCTCAGGAAAGAATTTTAACTCATTCAATTTGGACATCCTAACTATTCAAGTGTACGGAGAGGATTGAGTTAGCATTCTTGCATATGAAAACATAGGTCCACCCTCAACATGCCTGTAAAGAAGGCAATGAAGGGTCGAGAAGCCTCCTTTTGTAAGTGGAGATGAGCAAAATCCTAGCCCTCAAGTACAAAAACACTAAGCAAAACTCGAGAGGAGCAAGAAACGAGAAGGAAAAGAAGAGGCTCTATTCCAGTTCACGTACTCCTGTAGTCTTCGTTAATTATATTATCCGGGAGTCAAACATGGTTGAACTCACCTATAAATTTGTCAGTTTGTTCTTCACTCGAGCACCTCCAACAACCCACCTATGTTGTTACAGAGGACATTACACGTCAGCATTTACATTATGTGAAGGAGACATGGCGAGGAGAGAGGTCAAGTCGCTTCTCTAGGATCAGCTCTGTCGTAGTTAATGGGATCTGTTTTGATGTTACACCCACTCATCCCATGTCCCCCTGGAGCTGCCATCACAAAACAGTCGATCCCTGCAACTCCCCCCATCTTACCGCCATGCCCCCTTCCTCCTATCTCAGTGAAGTATGGGTGCTCAAGAGGGCAAGAACACACTGGCCAAACTGGAGGTGAATAGGGACACGGTTGACCCTTCGATTGTCTCCGTTGATAAAAATCGTGCAACAGCATCAAACGGGAATGAACTTTTCTCCTTATCTATGTTATGTGTATGTCTGTCAAGCCTCTCAGTATGACAACAGCAGAAGATGAGATGTCTTGTTTATATCCCCTCACAAAGGAGAGTTAGGGTCGGGGTTGATTTGTGCTCTGTCAACCCTTGGAGAGTTAGGGGGCAAGATCACGACTGGGATTTACCCATTTCCTCGTGAGATTTAGGATATAAACTAATGGTAGAGTGATGATATGGACTTGGAATGAAATGTCTGGCCTAGTCTGACAACAATGAAATTGCAGCTGGTGTTAGGAAGTTTACCCTTAATGTTCAGTTAATAACCTACATCTACCTCAACAGTCCTTAATCGCGAAATTAGGTAGCCAATTAGGCAGGAGTACTCGTATGGTTAAAAAATGAGCTTCCACCCAAGCAATTCAACACCAGAAGTACACTGACATCAATCTCCTCCCCTCTATGTCTCAGGCACTCCAATAACTATAGTACCTGTAGGTATATGTCGGCAATTGGAAAATGTTCGCCGAACTTACTAGAAATAACAAGCATGCGTGAAAGTAGAAGGATAAAATAGAAATGTCACAAACCAATTCTGGTGCATATTCCATGGGTCCTTTGACCTTCAAGCTCAAAATCTTGAACTTGACCTTGCACTTCTGCAGAACATTCTCATTATTCTCTGGGTGCTCGACAAACTTGAAAACTGGCATGTCGAAAGGGGACAGTAGTAAGCACCAAATATGGACATACTGAGTAACCTTGCTGTTGCTAAGAAAGGATACAATGTGACCAGTACATTACCAGTCGCTATGATAGTCTCGCCAGGGGCAAGTATGGCTCCAGGAGGACGCATAAAGCAACTCTTGGGTGCAGTTGTTTGAAACTAGAAATTCAAAAGGATGATAACAGTCAGAAAAATATAGTTATGAACAGAGTTATTGTTAAGCACTGGATCTTTAAATGCAAATTCAGCCCATCTGCCATTGGATAAGCTGCAAAGCAATAATCAATACTAACCTTGAATGCTACATGTGACTTGCTTGTATTCTTTATCCTAATTGCACTCTTGACCTGCTTGCCTGGTTCATCTACACAAGGCAAGCCGGAAGGCTTATTAGCGTCTCTATAAAGAAGAGAACATGTAAGAGAAAAACCGAGCAAAACTGAAGTCTATTTCTTGATTTTGCCTCCTATTACCATGTTACTCCTTCCGTCCGAAAATACTTGTCATCAAAATGGATAAAAAGAGATGTATCTAAAACTAAAATAGGTCTAGATACATCTCCTTTTATCCATTTTGATGACAAGTATTTCCGGACGCAGGGAGTACATGCTAACCACATGTCTACAGCTAAGTGATTTAACAATCAGTCCTGTCAATTGAATAACTATGTTTTTTTAGAAACACCAAAGACAACGTACACGCACACACTCACACTCACGCAGCACCTACTGAAGACAGGGTCGGAGTTGCGGAGCAAATAACTACGTAATTATGTAGAAGACTCCAGTGTTGCTTACATTTAAACATCAATGTAGATACCAAATATTTTGCCTATGCATCACAAAATCAAATAGTCCATTCGGCATTATGGGAGGGCATCCCACAAGACTTCGCTTCACAAACCGTCATGGGATGCTTGCCTATTTGTTGATCGCTTTAGATAGATACTCCCTCCGTCCGGAAATACTTGTCATCAAAATGGATAAAAGGAGATGTATCTAGACGTATTTTAGTTCTAGATACATCCCTTTTTATCTATTTTGATGACAAGTATTTTCGGATGGAGGGAGTAGATACTAAATTTAGACACCACAAAACATCCTTAACCCAGTAAAGGCAGACTCCCTCGCCCTGGAGACCATAGGCGTGCACCTAGGCAACAACGTGCTAAGTGCAGCAAGAAGACATATACTTCCAATTTTGTTTTCAGGTTTCAACTCAACTAGAAGAGTCAGTTTTTTATGTAAGGTATGGCTGTAAGAAAGAACACCGATCTTTTTACCACCACTTCACGGCAACAAATATAGATACTGAACCCTCAAAAGCAACCAATCAACAAGCTGATGCGTAAAATTGGTTTTCATCCTATGATTCCACTGTTTCCATCTAAGCACTCAGTAATGAGTATAGCAAAAAGCTGCCAGCAATAGAAAGTTGCCTCGACCCTAATACTGCATTTAAGGATACAGACATGTTATAACTACCCTACCAAAATCGTGGCTCGCGAATCTTGGAAGTTCCATTCGAGATCTAAGCGTTGGCAAACCCTGTAGGAAACTCTACAAACGGAAATTCCACTACGGTTTACCTCCTGCAACAAGATCAAGAAATTCGGATGGCAAATCGCGCCACAAGATCGTGACTTCCTCGGCCACCCACAGATTCCCGCTTCAAGACAGCGGAGATCGAGCGATTTCGAACCAAAAATTCAATCCCGGAACTTAACGCAATCGAACGGTGCTAGTCACGCTGCACCCGCAAATCTGCAGCTTTCGGAGTTCCTCACGACCACAACCCACAATTAAACAAGAAAGACTGGCTCAAAGAAGACATGACTTCGTCGAGCGCTCACATGGGAAGTAGAGCTTGTTTGACGGATCGAGCCGGAGGCGGCGCCGCGCCGGCAGCAGAGATTTGGCGACCGTCGAGATCCCGGCCGGCGCGGCAGGGGTGCCGCCGTCTCCGGCGACGGGCGCCTCATGGCCGTAGCGGCCGGCCGAGTGGTGGATCCCGGACGAGGAGGAGGACGACGCTGGCGCCGGCGCGCCGCTGGCCTGCCTGAAGGGCATGCGGCAGAGGTTCCAGAGCTTCCCGCCGCCGGAGTCGGCGGCGGGCGCGTACCTGTCGTCGCCGGAGATCGCCATGGGCGAGGAAGTTACTACTACTACCAGTTACCACGAGCGTATGGTACGGAGGATGTGGTTGGGCTGCACTCTGCTTCGGTTCTCCCCCCCTCTCTCTCTCCCTTCTAAAGTGATCCTTCTTTCACCTCAGCTTTTGCTACAGTACATTCTCCATCCTCGATCTCGCCTCTTTTTCATCTCTTCTCCGGTTGACTTTTCATTGATGGGCTGTGGACCGCGGCTTTATGCTGCTGCTGGCATAGTGAAACTAATCATGCACCCCGGATTGATCTGCAAATTTTTTTACAGACGCCTCAAGTGTAACTGACGGAAGTGGTGTTACTGTACCATAAAAAAGAAGCAGTGGAAATAAATGAGCTCACTCATACAGCATGTTGCGGTAAGGCTTTAATCAACTAATGTCTCCCAAAATAGCAAGGTTAAGGGAAATTGATGCCAGTTGCGGTAGCACATGCTCCTAGTAGCTCGCAACATTAATTCATTAATTCAATTTTCCATTTCTAAAGAATTCGAGACACACATAGACACATGACTAAGGGGGTGTTTGTTTCCAGAGACTTTTTTGTGTAGGGACTAGAAAAAGTCTCTCTTAAAGACTCTTTTATCAAAGGGAGAGACTTTTTAGGGACTAAACTAGGCATTTGGGACTAAATGAAGAAGACTCTCCTTGAGAGTCTTTTTTGGGACTTTTTGAGACTTTTCCAACAATGCCCCTCCATGCATCCATTGGCTCATCACCCCATGATGTTGTTTGATTGTTATTTTTCTATATACTAGGGGCAACATGGTCATTTCATAACCTCTAGGAAGGGACTATGGACTTTTTAGTCTCTGGAAACAAACAGGGAGGGACTTTTTAGGGACTAGGGACTTTTTAGTTGGGACTAAAAAAAGTCCTAGGACTTATGAACCAAACAGGGCCTAAGAGGGTGCTTGGATACGTTTTAGTCCCATGACTAGAAGTAGTGGGACTAAACTTGCTAACCTCACTCATACTTGGATCCAAATACTAAAGAGACTAAAATCAAGTTAATGAGCATTTATTATCCTCCAAACCCTTCAATCCAGAACTCGATGGTGTTAAAGGAGAGGAGTCAAATGAGGAGAGAGGGGACTAATCCATATTTTAGTAGGGTACCCCTGACTAAAAAAAATTAATCTCAAGACTAGTTTTAGCCCCTCCTTAGTCAGGGGTGCTTGGAACTTTAGCCTCTTAAAGAGACTATTTTTAGTCGGACTAAAATAAGTTCCTTGGATCCAAGCACCCTCTAAGGCTGCCTGTAATGGGAGTATCAGTATCATAGGTAGTAGTATCATGCATACCAACTAAGCCATTTTGATGAGGTGGTATAGAATTAAATGAAGAAAAAGAGGCTTGAGTATCATATCATGATACTGTATCATATTAAATGATGTGCTACTTTGTGTCATGCATGGCAATAAATATAGTCCTCTATGATACCAACATATGATACTATGCATTACGGACGTAGTATCATATACTTGTATCATATGCCAACATATGGTACCAACATATGATACTATGCATGATACTAGTATATGATACTCCCCATTACAACCAGCCTAAGGATGTGTTCTGAACTCCTCCGACTTCACAAAACTTCACAAATCCAGCTTCCCTAGCCAGCTTCTTTGCTTCACCTGTCGATTCTCAAGCGTTCGGCGTCCTACGTAGCTTCTCCCAGCGCTAAAGCCCAACTGGGCGGTTGCTGGGCTGGTTGGGCACGAGTTTGGGCCACTAGGAGGCAGCCCAGTTTGGGCTAGACATGGAGGTAACGAGCCCCTATACCGATTCGATCAAGCGATGTGTTCGAGCGAGCGTATCGATTCGCTTAGCTTCACTTGGCGGTGGCAATTCAGTTGTAATATTGGCTAACTCCAGCTTTTCGTATCCGTGGAGCTCGCCGACGCTCCTCCAGGATTTTGCACTGCCATCGGCATAACTTCGAGAATCCAGCTTCTCAGAGCCAACCGTTCGGGACTTTTTCATCAGAGAAGTTTGTGAAGTGTGGAGCTGGAGGACTTCAGAACAGGGCATAAGTACTTCTCCGATCTTTTTCACTCTCCACATAAGAATTGTCTAGAGTCAAACTTCGTAAAGTTTGGCCATATTTATATAAAAGAGTATCAACATCTACAATACTAAAGTTAGAAAATAAAATTATGTTCATGACCCTTCTAATGATATTGATTTTGTATTGTGAATGTTGGCGCATCTAGATGTGCCTTAGTTATGGCACATCTAAGGGCAACTCCAACACATACCACATATCGTCCGCCAGCGTCCGTATGGAGCTAACGGACAAATTGTCAGACCCAACGCGCATCCCCATCCCATAATTTTGTCTGTTTTGTGTCCGTCTCACCCCATTGCGAGATCAAATTTGTGTTGGATTTGTGGCCAAAGCGGACAAAACCGGACGCGTTCTGCATCGTCCATGTCTGCTCACGGGAAGGGCACGGCGGCAGGCGAGCGGGCACGGCGGCGAGCGCGCAAGCGAGGGCTGGCGTAGCTGGCGAGCATGTGGGCGAGGGCTGGCGCTGCTAGGGCAGGGCGGGCAGTGAGGCGGGGATGGCGAGGGCGAGGGCTGGCGTGGACCGTGTGCACGCTCGCGGGGAGACGGGGAGGGCTGGGCGGCAGGCGAGCGGAAAGGCGGCACTGGCAGACGTTTTGAGATGGTCGGTCGTGTTGGGCGCCTCCAACAAAAGCCGTACGCGCTTGTCCGTTTTGTCACCCATTGCCACCCCAAACGGATGAAATCCGGATGAAACGAATGTATGTTTGGGGTCTAGCATTGGAGTTGGCCTAGGTGGCTCAATCAAACTAGAAAGTAAAAGAGGAAAGACAAAAGAAAATGATTGGACGAATCTTAGCGTAAAATCAATGACATAGGACTTAGGTGTGCAATACTTAAAGCACATCTAGATATGCTTTAGCAAAACTGTTTTTATAAAGTTGATCGAACTTTACGAAGTTTGACTTCAGACAAATACTATATGCGAAGCTAAAAAAGGATCGCACGGAGTACTATGCTTAGATGGGTTTTTTAAGTCATGTATCTTGAGTCTTCGGTTCATTAAAAAAAGTTGGCTGGTTAATTTATTTAAACTTTGGCGAAAAAGGTTACAACACGCCCATCGTCAAGGATAGCAAACCATCGAGGTTGCCTGCGATGTCATCATCACCATCTCTTCCCGAGCAAGCGACTATGACTTCACCATGAAGGACCTATTGAAAGTGTATTGTTTTCTCAATGGTACTTTGGTGTCGATGACAATAGGGTTAGTGATGATTGAAGTCGGTTATCAAGTTTATCTCAGGACATTGGTCTTTCGGTGATTGTCTACAAACTTGCTTGACCCCCTATTTCAAAAAAGACAAAAGAACTCGGTTTTCGAAGACTGGAATGTTCTTTGGTTTATTTGAGTCATAGGCCAATTGCACTGTTAAGAGGGGTCGAGATGTTTGAGGAAGTTAGGGATCATACGTACCATACACATTAAGCCTCCCCACTGTGCCAAATACTTTTTGGGGTACAAATCGTACACTGACTTGCTTGGCTCCCTAAGGTTCACGGACCAGATCCCCGGAGTTCTTGGTGTCGTGGATATAACCCTGACAAACAGTATCCATCAAACAGTATGAATGGGAGTATGCATAAGGTTTATACGGGTTCACTACTAGGGAAAAGCCTAGCAGTAGCGCGTGATTTTGGCCTATCCGTAGCGCGGGTAACCGCGCTACTGATACGGTGCTACAGTTAAAGTTATCAGTAGCGTTTCTCCACCCGCGCTACTGCTATATCCACTTAGTAGTAGCGCTTCCTAGGAAGAGCGCTACTGTAATTACTAGTAGCGCTTCTGGCAGCCCGCGCTACTACTGTTATTTTGTATTCTATTTCTTTTTTATTTCATGTTGTATTCATACACTTTTATACAAGTTTTCATACAGTAGCAATTTAGAGATTGTTTTTACATCATAATGAGTTATTACATCATTGTGTGAAAGAACCGTGGACTAGTTTCAAGTGGATGGACATCCACTTGAAACTAATCTGTGGTTCTTTCACCCAATGATATAATAAATATCATCATCATCATCATCATCATATCATTAACAACTTATCATCATAATACATCATTGTCATATAACACCTCCTCATGATCATCATTTTCATCAATGAGACATCATGTAGCAAGTTGGTCACTAGTCATAATCACAACTCCTCCTCATCATCACCAACTCTAACACATTGTAACACATAATAACACATTGTACCTAGGACCTACTTCTCTCTCATAGGACCTACTACCTTCTCTTAAGTAAAATAGCATAAAACAAGATAGGCCCTGACTCTCCATTATGGAGAATAGAGATTATCCTATCTTCAATTCTTGCCCTTCGCACAATGTTGCTTCCAAGTAGCTCCCTACGAGTGACCATACATTTTTTTCCAATCTTTGATTGTCATGTCTTCATTGGTTTTAGAAATCCGATATGAACAGGAGTGATTCGTAGGATGACCTGGCCGTATATTCAAAACATAAGGTGACCTTTTCGAAACATCAGATGAGGCACACACTCCTGCGGGATTATCTCTTGAAAACCATAGTAATAACTGCTGGAATTTTGTCTATTTGGGCCTAGCCCAATAGTAATTTCAGAAATTCCTAATAAATCCTAGAGGCCCACGCAGCCCATTCGTGCAAGGCAAGAGGTGGAACTAAAGTTTAGTCCCACCTTGCTAGTTTAGAGGGAGTTGGACCTCTTTATAAGGGAGGCTCCTTCCCCACTTGTATGAGCATGAGAACAAGAGGGACATCCACGCACGCTCCTCCTCCGCCGCCCGCCTCGCCACGCCACGCCTCGTCACGATGCGCCGCGGGTTGCGGGAATGAGCCGAGCCGATGTAAATTTTTGCCACGCACTACGGGTATACGAAAGGGCACGCGAAAGCTGAAACGTTTTGCTGTAGTGGAGATTGAATACGAACGGCGCACCTCTTCGCCTGCTGCCTGTTCATTTCGTCTCCCTCGTTCTCTTCAGCTCCCAGCGCAGCCTCTCGCCTTCTTCTCTTGCGCCTATAAAAGGGAGGTCGCTCCTCCCAGAGAGACACACCAGAATCTCTTCCTCCTCTCACCACAAGTTCCTGAGCACTGCGCTGCTGCTACGTTCTTCCTCATCCCGGCTTGCGGCGTGCACCGCAGGTCGGGACAGTAGGCCTCCGAGACCGCACCTTTTGAGTCATGTACAGGAGAAGGATGATAAGGTTTTTGGGAAGCGCTTAGCACGACTACTGGTTGCTTCATCACGGACGATCCGGTCGCCGACGACTACTTCCCCGACGATGACTACTTCCCTGACATCGACTACCTCCTCGACGACATGGAGAACACCGACCCCAAGTCCAGTGCCTCTGCTCCTGCTACTGTCACATACGTGTTTCTACCCTTTCTATTGGAGGTTCTGCTATAGCTCCTTGTTCTAGTTTTTGCCCTAGATATGTTAGACTCTATTTCATATATGCAACCTGCTATACTGTCTGCTTTAGATATGTTTAGTTATGGTTCATATATGAACATGTTGTTTACCTTCTCTTTGTCAAATTGCATGGCTTGTTTTATCACTGCTACACTAGTCATGCTTTATCTAGTATTTCTGTTAATAAAATCACTCGGTAAATTGCTCATATTTCCAACAATAACTTCGTAGTTAGCAATGTAGTTCAATTTTAGAAGAATTTATGCAAAAGTTGTATAGATGTCGTAATAGTAAAAAATCTTACCATGACATCTCCATGGATGTTACCATAGTTCAACACGTGCACTAGTGGCACGTATTGACCATAATGTGGAGGAGTTTGATAATACATATTGTAATTCTCAAGATCAGTAATAAATGTGATCAAATGATTTTTCTCCTGATAAGTTAATTCTGAGCCATCGGTGTAGTAGGTTCTGTCTACCATCTTCCGCACATTCTCTGAAGAATGAAAATAAGCTATCAATGAAAATAAGCTGTCAACTATTTTGAAATAAATAATATAAATTACTTAATAACTATGTTTGAGAAACTCACATAGCGATAGAATTGGAAGCGTATCAACAAGGACCCAAATGTCCAAATTGTCTTCAGCGATGTCAGGATCACCAAGATCCATGGTGACAAGCATACCCTCATGAAAATCATACATCTTGCAAAGTGCTTCCCAATTCGGGTAACCAAAATGGGATACGCTCTCAGAATTGTATAGATTTACCTCAAAATCCATACCATGATGGGTCCTTAGTTTTATTTGTTTCCATACTTTCATGATCTTCAAAATCCATCCTCTCCAAGACATAGCGTCTTGCATGGCATGAGATAAGCTAGTCGAATTGTAAAAGACGGAAATTACACGTTGAAGTAGTAGAAGTCGAGCTTAATTACGAAAAAAACACTTTGTGTCATAGCGTACCGTTTCAACATCGAAGGTCTCCTGGAGCTTAATGCTGAAGCGCCGACCTTCTACTAAGTGAGGCCTATCGCAGAAACCTCGGTTGTCGCCGCACCGGAGCACTCCGCGAGATTTTCATCCGACGATATTTCTATGTTCATAATTCAAAGATTTTCTTCTAAAATTCAATATATGTACTACAAAAACTAAATTAGATCATTATTATTCAGCACGGGTTGACTGTCGGTCCATCGAGTCTTTTTTTGAGAACTCTCAGCTCACGTGGTGTGTATATATATATTCGACCATTGGTGATGGTCGCTCCTCCCTTCATCCCCGAGTGCATTAAACCAAAATGTCTAGCACACGGGAACGAAGGAGAAGCGACCCGCACGACAACAGTCGGCATTCTTCTTCTCTCATATATGGTGGACACACTCCCGCACTGATTTTTCTACCGTTGGTGATGGTCGTTACTCCTCCTTCCCTTAGTGCATAACAAAGGTCTAGCACAAGGAGAAGATGGAGAAACAAACCCCACGACAATAGTCGGGATTGTCATGTATGGAGCCTCGACAGACTTAAAGTCAACCCGAAATGTCGTTTAGTTATCTTTCTAGAAAATCCAGGCCACTGGATAATTCCTACATATTCTAGCACAAGTCATGCCAAAACTCAGGGAAAAGTCCGGCATGACCTTTACTAAAAATGATATATCGAGCGCCTGAAATTTGCCGGAACGGAAATTAATCAACACTCCGGCAAAACATAGGCCACTCGGAGGTGTTACCTGCAAACATGGCCACTTGGGCAAGCACATATCCTGTTTGCATTCAAACTTGATGGTCATTGCATTCAAACTTGATTGTCATTGCATTTCAATGGTTGAATATATGAGCAAAAACATTTCAAAATATCTTATAGGACTCATATTGACATGGAGATTTGGCTGGTCTCACCTCGAGGTCGGAGGGGGTCCGTGACGGCGATGACAGTGGTGACGACATGGAGGTTTGGCTGCAAAAACAAAATATAAATAAAAACATTATTATCCTCATCTTATGGCTTAGTGAAACCCTATAAGCTATCAACCAATCAAATGCACACGCCTTGCATAGTGCTCTCTAATTTGAGCATTCAAAATAGGAGTAGTTCCCAAATTTGAGCATTCAATAAGCAAAACTAAATCATAAAATAAATTAGTATTCAAATTAGCATGCATTCAATAAGCAAAACTCAATCGTCTCTTGCGTCCGTACATCGTCGAATATTATCACTAATACATCTCGAATAGTATCATACATATAACCTCACTAATACAGCTAAAGCCCTAGCAAATGATAGGTATCGGCCTGGGCGGTGGACAGCCAAAGAGAAGGAACCATCACACGATCATAGCTTCAGTGAGATCCCTGAAGAACCTGCCAGGTATTGGAGAACCTGCCCTCCAACGCAACCATGTAGCGACGGACGTGCTCGTCCTCCTTGCTGACACGGTGACGTACCACCTCCACGGGGTCCTCAAGCCTCTTCACCGTCACTGGCCCACGCGACCGCCACCAAAGAAGGTTTGTGTCAATGACGAGCTGGCTCCTCACCAAGCTGTGCCTCCCAGAAAGTAGCACATCCCAGTACCAGCCCGGCGGAGCCCAATCCCGAACATGGCCCCTCTGATCAAGCATGCCTCCTCCGCCGAGTCGACGACGAGGATGCGGGATAGGCATCGTCGACGCCGAAGTGAGAATGATTGCTTTAACTAAAAAAACTAGTTCTATTCTTTCGTACTAAAAATAAAATAGTTGTATCAATTCAACTAGTTTAACTAAGCACTTACTATAAATAAAAATAAACTAGTTCTTACTAAAAATAAACTAGTTCAACTAGTTCTATTAATTTTCTTACTAAAAAAACTAGTTCTATTAATTCAACTAGTTCTTACTAAAAATAAACTAGTTCAACTAGCTCTACTAATTTTCTTACTAAAAAAACTAGTTCTATTAATTCAACTAGTTCTTACTAAAAATAAACTAGTTCAACTAGTTCTATTAATTTTCTTACTAAAAATAAACCAGTTCTATTAATTCAACCAGTTCTTACTAAAAGTAAACTAGTTCAACTAGTTCTATTAATTTTCTTACTAATTCTATTAAACACTTACTAAAACAATAAAAAAACTATATTCATTTTTTTCTTTAAACTAAACACTACTGCCCTAATTAGCATCTAGTTAAACCCTACTGCCCTAGCCAGGTACTTAACCATCTACAACTACTTAAGCACCATTGATGAACCCTAGGAATTCGTCCTAAAAACTACTTAAGCATCTACAACCACTACCCTAATTAACATCTAGTTTATAATTATATTTACCTAACTACATTGGGTGCACAACAACTATATAACTACTTAAGCATCTACAAGTAGTAGCTAATTTGATGAACCCTAACTAATTAGATGAACCCTAGGAACCCTAGCTAGGCAGAGGTAGGGGAGGAGGAGGAGGAGGAGGAGGAGGAGGAGGAGGAGGTGTAGGCGTGCTCACCTCGGGCGCCGGCGGAGTTAGGGAAGGGCACGCGGCGTCGAGGTCGGGGTCGGGGTCGGTGTCGAGGTCGAGGTCAGGGACGGGGTCAACGTCGAGGTCGAGGTCGGGGTCGGGGTCGGGGTCGAGGGCAGTTGACGGCATGCGGGGGGCGACGGGAGAGCGTGCGGCGGCCGAGGGCGATGCAGGGCGACAATGGCGGCGACAACAGATCGAGGTGGGATTTGGGGGAAGTGGCCGGGGGGGGAGAAGAACCGCGCGGTTAAGTCAAAAATAGCAGTAGAGCATTTGCGGAAAAGCGCTGCTGCTACATTAGCTATAGCTAATATAGCTATAGCGCGGGCTAACCGAACGCGCTACTGATATGTTAGCTATAGCGCTTGTACTAAAAGCACGCTGCTGCTATGTCTTTCTCCTTTATATTTATTTTTCTTTTATTTTCCTTCACATTTTATTTTTTTCCTTCCCCTTTTTTCTATTTATTTCATTTTCATTTACTTTTGTGTATGTTATTTTATTTTATTTTATTTTCATTACCAGTAGCGCTTTCCGCACAAAACACGCTGCTACAACCATCTTAGCAGCAGCACGCTTTCCGTGAGCTCGCTGCTACTATTGCTAGCCTGCGGAGAACAGTGTCCAAAATATGTAGTAGCGCTTCTTTCGCCTGGCGCGCTACTGTTATAATCTTAGCTGCAGCGTGTTTATTTTCCGTGCGCTAGTGGTAAGTAGTAGTAGCGATTCTTTTTGACACGCGCTATTAGTACGTTTTTGTGTATAAGGTTTTCCCTAGTAGTGGTTCAAATCGTATTCGATCGAGGTAATACCCTACTCTTGTGGTGCTCTTCTCTCTAGCGTAGGTTACAATGTGAGAGAGTTCAGCCTCCAGCTCGGTGCCCTCCTCTCGGCTTATATAGAGTGCACTAGGAGGGGGTCTCATAACGGGCCCATATTAATGCTATTGATGGCCATATGCACGAATGACTCTTCAAGGCTATCACTGATGGTAACTACACTATTTAACTAGATTACTTTATCATTGGGTGACGACACTGCTGAATGCTTGTATACTAGGATACAACCGACTGTAGGTCGTCCGACCGTTTTTGCCCTCCAGATGACCGATTACTGGGTCTCATCCGTCTGGGGGCCCTACTATCCAACTGTAGTCACTTGGTCCTTTGGTGAGTATCCTTTTGGTACATGACGTCTTGGGCTGTAGCCCCTTTGGGCCTAGCATGTAGCCTTGATACGTCTCAAGCATAATTATATTTTTAATTGTTTCATGCTATTTATAGTATCATTTTCGTATAATTTTTAGAGCAATTATTATTATTATTATTTTGGACTCACTATTAATTTAGTGCCCAGAGATGGTTGTTTTTTTTGCATGTTTTTAGCTTTTTAGAAAATCAATATCTACGGAGCTCAAAATACTAATGGGATTTACGTTGATTTTTTCGAAGACATGAAGATTCCAAAAAGTACTGGGAGGGGCCAGGGGGCCACCCACTGGTGCATCAACATCCTATACAGATAGTTTTTACCCCCTTTCCGTGACATAGTTTTAAACAGTCGTGTTGCTTGTGTGTGTGATAGGGGAGGTCCATCCCACACAACCCAGGAAATCATCGGCGATAGGGAGTAAGAATGCATGAGTTTGGCAGAACTAAGCGTATGAGATGCTCATGTGGGATGGCATTACCATCGTACACGCTATTCTGTGATGCAATATTTACCATGCACGCCACATCATAAAATAGTTAATGATTGTAAACTGTGTATGATAAGCCGTCTAGCATAAACATTTAGTTATACAATGTTGTTGGTGATTGAATGTAAGAGTGCATACAGTTGTCCCTATAAAACTGTATGCAAAACTTGAATCCATCCCACACGTTGCTATGTCGATAAATGTTTGTGTATATAAAATGTCCCGAATGATTCATCTATAGTACTCGTGTCGGATGAAGGCCTGTCGCACGCGTTCTTCTGTGACCAATGTTTTATGATGCACACGACATCATATACAGTTCATGATTGCAAAGCGTATGTGATAAGGAAACTATCGGAAACATTTAATAGGAAGGAACTGTGTGCACTACTGTTGTTAATCTCACACGTCCTTTCTTGGTTAATCGCGTGTGTAGTAGATATTCATCACACACGTCATGATCTAAGAAACGTGTCTGATCTTGATGTTTATCACAGATGTTTTGCTTTCGCCAATTGTGAAGTGTAATGCCCTGTAGCGCATAATTTATCCCTAATTTAATCCTTGTATTTAAAATTCATAGAATTTGAACTTGAAACAAATTTTGAATTTGAAAGTAGGCAATCACTTATTTCATATCGAATCATGTTTATTACAAATGTAGGTTCAAGAACGAATGCATAATTCGATTCACAGGTACATATATTGAACTATAGAAGCACCAAGTAAAGAATTATGAACCACAATTGTATTAAAGACGGTAAAGAGAGACAAAAGACATTCTGGTTGCTCGAGAAGGTGATGCGGAATGCCCATATTGTGCCCTCCTACATGCCTAACGCATGCACGAATCTAGGCCAACCCCTTGTGATAGCCGCCCGCCCATCCTTCACTGTCTTCATTAGGACTTCTCGATGCTAATTAGAGTTTTGATGAAATACTTTAACCTTCATTGCATGTCCACCAATTATGTACTTTGTGAGGTAATATTGAGTAATCTGCTTTGGGAACCATTGCAAACGGAAAAGATTCAGACATTATTGTCTAACAACTCATTATGAGCAGTAAAAAGAGAAGCTACAGAGTTTATACATACCATCCTCCAACTCACTATTGTGTTGGATAGAGCGTGCTACCTCTTGAGTACTGCGTTGGTTTTCCCTTGAAGAGGAAAGGGTGATGCAACAAAGTAGCATACATATTTCCCTCAGTTTTTGAGAACCAAGGTATCAATCTAGTAGGAGGCTCCTCAAAAGTCCCTCGTACCTACACAAATAAACAAGAACCTCGCAACCAACACGATAAAGGGGTTGTCAAACCCTTCATGGTAACTTGCGAAAGTGAGATCTGACAGAGATAATAAGATAAGATAAATATTTTTGGTATTTTTATGATATAGATTGGAAAGTAAAAGATGCAAATAAAAGTAGATGGAAAACACATATGATAAAAGATAGACCCGGGGGCCATAGGTTTCACTAGTGGCTTCTCTCAAGATAGCATAAGTATTATGGTGGGCGAACAAATTACTATCGAGAAATTGATAGAAAAGTGCATAGTTATGAGAGTATCTAGGCATGATCATGTATATAGGCATCACGTCCGCAACAAGTAGATCGAAACGATTCTGCATCTACTACTATTACTCCACACATCAACCGCTATCCAGCATGCATCTAGAGTATTAAGTTCATAAGAACAGAGTAACGCATTAGGCAAGATGACATGATGTAGAGGGATAAACTCAAGCAATATTATATAAACCCCATCTTTTTATCCTCGATGGCAACAATACAATATGTGCCTTGCTGCCCCCGCTGTCACTGGGAAAGGACACCATAAGATTGAACCCAAAGTTAAGCACTTCTCCCATTGCAAGAAAGATCAATCTAGTAGGCCAAACCAAACTGATAATTCGAAGAGACTTGCAAAGATAACTAATCACGCATAAAATAATTCAGAGGAGATTCAAATATTTCTCATAGATAAACTTGATCATAAACCCACAATTCATCGGATCTCGACAAACACACCGCAAAAACAGTTACATCAAATAGATCTCTAAGAAGATCAAGGAGAACTTTATATTGAGATTCAAAGAGAGAGAAGAAGCCATCTAGCTAATAACTATGGACCCGAAGGTTTGTGGTAAACTACTCACACTTCATCGGAGAGGCTATGGTGTTGATGTAGAAACCCTCCGTGATCGATTCCCCCTCCGGTGGAGCGTCGGAAAAGGCCCCAAGATGGGATCTCACGGGTACAGAAGGTTGAGGCGGTGGAAATAGGGTTTCGTGGTGCTCCTAGATGTTTTCGGGGTACGTGGATATATATCAGCGAAGGAGGTAGGTTAGGGGAGCCACGAGGGGCCCACGAGGGTGGGGGGTGCACCCTCCTGCCTCGTGGCCGCCTTAGCTGCTTCTTGACGTCCACTCCAAGTCTCCTGGATTGCGTTTGTTCCAAAAAGATCGCTCCCGAAGGTTTCATTCCGTTTGGACTCCGTTTGATATTCCTTTTCTTCGAAACACTGGAATAGGCAAAAAAATAGCAATTCGGGCTGGGCCTCCGGTTAGTAGGTTAGTCCCAAAAATGATATAAAAGTGTAAAGTAAAGACCATAAACATCCAAAACGGGTAATATAATAGCATGGAACAATAAAAAATTATAGATACGTTGGAGACGTATCAAGCATCCCCAAGCTTAATTCCTGCTCGTCCTCGAGTAGGTAAATGATAAAAACATAATTTTTTATGTGGAATGCTACCTAGCATAATTCTCAATGTAATTTTCTTTATTGTGGCATGATTGTTCAGATCCAAATGATTCAAGATAAAAGTCCATAAAACATAAAAAATAGTAATACTTCAAGCATACTAACAAATAATCATGTCTTATCAAAATAACATAGCCCAAGAAAGCTTATCCCTACAAAATCATATAGTTAGTCCATGCTTCATTTTCATCACACAAAATACTCCCATCATGCACAACCCCGGTTTCAGCCAAGCAATTGGTTCATACTTTTTAACGCGCTTCGGCTTTTTCAACTCTTACGCAATACATAAGCGCAAGCCATGGACATAGCACTATATGTGGAATAGGGTGGTGGTTGTGAAGACAAAAAGGGAGAAGATAGTCTCACATCAACTACGCGTATCAACGTGCTATGGAGATGCCCATTAATAGATATCAATGTGAGTGAGTAGGGATTGCCATGCAACAGATGCACTAGAGCTATAAATATATGAAAGCTCAACAAAACAAACTAAGTGGGTGTGCATCCAACTTGCTTGCTCACGAAGACCTAGGGCATTTTGAGGAAGCCCATCATTGGAATATACAAGCCAAGTTCTATAATGAAAAATTCCCACTAGTATATGAAAGTGACAACATAGGAGACTCTCTATCATGAAGATCATGGTGCTACTGGAAGCACAAGTGTGGAAAAAAAGATAGTAACATTGTCCCTTCTCTCTTTTTCTCTCATTTTTTTCATTTTTTTCTTTTTTTATTTGGTGGGCTTCTTTGGCCTCTTTTTTTCTTATATATTTTTTTATTTATTGGGCTTCTTTGGCCTCTTTTATTTTTTTAAAGTCCGAAGTCTCATCCCGACTTGTGGGGGGATCATAGTCTTCATCATCCTTTCCTCACTTGGGACAATGCTCTAATAATGAAGATCATCACACTTTTATTGATTTACAACTCAAGAATTACAACTCAATACTTAGAACAAAATATGACTCTACGTGAATGCCTCCGGCGGTGTACCGGATATGCATTGAACCAAGAGTGACATGTATGAAAAATTATGAAGGTGGCCTTGCCACAAATACGATGTCAACTACATGATCATGCAAAGAGCAATATGACAATCATGGGGCGTGTCATAATAAACGGAACGGTGGAAAGTTGCATGGCAATATATCTCGGAATGGCTATGAAAATGCCATAATAAGTAGGTATGGTGGCTGTTTTGAGGAAGGTAAATGGTGGTTGCATGATACCGGCGAAAGTTGCGCGGTATAATAGAGACTAGCAATGGTGGAAGGGTGAGAGTGCGTATAATCCATGGACTCACATTAGTCATAAAGAAATCATATACTTATTGCAAAAGTCTACTTGCCCTCGAAGCAAAGTACTACTACGCATGCTCCTAGGGGAAGGGTTGGTAGGAGTTAACTATCGCGCGATCCCGATCTCCACACATAAGGAAGACTATTAAAAGAGCACCCCATGCAGCAAATTTGTCACACAACTTTTACCATACGTGCATGCTACGGGACTTGCCAACCTTAACACAAGTATTTCTCAATTTCATAATTACCCAAATAGCATGACTCTAACATTACCACCTTTATATCTCAAAACAATTATCAAGCATCAAATTGATCATAGTGTTTAATGCACTTTCTATGATAGTTTTTATTATACCCAACTTGGATGCCCATCATTCTAGGACCAATTTTATAACCATAGAAAATACCATGCTGTTCTAAAAGACTCTCAAAATGATATAAGTGAAACATGAGAGATCAATAATTTCTACAAAATAAAGCCACCGCCGTGCTCTAAAAGATATAAGTGAAGCACTAGAGCAAAACTTGTCTAGCTCAAAAGATAAAAGTGAAGCACATAGAGTATTCTAATAAATTCCGAATCAAGTGTGTCTCTCCCAAAAGGTGTGTACAACAAGGATTATTGTGGTAAACTAAAAGGCAAAGACTTATATCATACAAGACACTCGAAGCAAAACACATATCATGTGGCGAATAAAAATATAGCTCCAAGTAAAGTTACCGATAGACAAAGATGAAAGAGGGGATGCCTTCCGGGGCATCCCCAAGCTTAGGCTTTTAGTTGTCCTTGAATATCTTGGGGTGCCATGGGCATCCCCAAGCTTAGGCTCTTGTCACTCCTTATTCCATAGTCCATCAAATCTTTACCCAAAACTTGAAAATTTCACAACACAAAACTCAACAGGAAATCTCATAAGCTCTGTTAGTGCAAGAAAGAAAAACTACCACACAAGGTATTTTAATGAACTCATTATTTATTTATATTGGTGTTAAACCTAATGTATTCCAACTTCTCTATGGTTCATAACCCCCGATACTAGCCATAGATGCATCAAAATAAGCAAACAACACACGAAAAACAGAATATGTCAAAAACAGAACAGTTTGTAGAAATCTGTAACTTTCGAATACTTATGGAACTCTAAAATTCCTACCAAAATAGGAAGTCTTGGGAAATTTGTCTATTGATATACTGCAAAAAGAATCAACGCAAAATCACATTCCTGTTATTTATTAAAATTATTCTCGTGCGTGCAAAAGTTTCTATTTTTCAGCAGAATCAAATTAACTATTACTGTAGGTTATCCTATAGGTTCTACTTGGCACAAACACTAATTAAAACATAAAACCACATCTAAACAGCGGCTAGATGAAATATTTATTAGTAAACATAAGCAAAAAGCAAGGAATAAAAATAAAATTGGTTGCCACCCAACAAGCGCTATTGTTTAACACCCCTAGCTAGGCATAAAAGCAAGAATAGATCTAAGTATTGTCATCTTTGGCATTCAATTCATAAGTGGCACGCATAATAGACTCATAAGGTAATTTGACTTTATTTCTTGGAAAGTGTTCCATGCCTTTCCTTAACGTAAATTGGAATCTAATATTCCCTTCCTTCATATCAATAATTGCACCAATCGTTCTAAGGGAAGGTCTACCAAGAATAATAGGACATGAAAGATTGCAATCTATATCAAGAACAGTGAAATCTACGGGCATATAATTCCTATTTGCAACATTAAGAACATCATTAATCCTTCCCATAGGTTTCTTAATAGTGGAATCCGCAAGGTGCAAGTTTAAAGAGCAATCAGCAAATTCATGGAAACCTAGCACATCACATAAAGTTTTCGGAATCGTGGAAACACTAGCACCCAAATCACACAAAGCATAGCATTCATGATCTTTAATTTTAATTTTTATAGTAGGTTCCCACTCATCATAAAGTTTTCTAGGTATAGAAACTTCCAATTCAAGTTTTTCCTCATAAGATTGCATCAAGGCATCAACAATATGTTTGGTAAAAGCTTTATTTTGACTATAAGCATGAGGAGAATTCAACACGGATTGCAACAAGGAAATACAATCTACTCCCTCCGTAAACTAATATAAGAGCGTTTAGATTACTAAGTTAGCGATCTAAATGCTCTTATATTAGTTTACAGAGGGAGTATTAAAGAACAATTATCATAATTAAATTCCTTGAAATCCATAATAGTGGGTTCAATGCTATGTAAAGTTTTGACCTCTCCAATCCCACTTTTACCAAATTTAGCATCAAGATCTAAAAACTCCGAATCATTGGGACGCCTTTTAACTAAAGTTAACTCTTCTCCAGTCCCATCATTATCAAGATTCATATTGCAAAACAAAGATATAATAGGGGATACATCAATAACTTTTAGATCTTCATCATTATTTCCCCTAACCCTTCTGGTTTGGCAGCCATCTTATTAGCTAAGGTGGCTTGCTTATCAGAGATTTGGGCTATTGATTTTTCAAGATGAGCAATCTGAGAATTCAAACCATAAAATTCCTTAGACATATCATCAAGTTCTTTATTCATGTACTCCATAAAGTTTTTTTTGTTCTTTAAGCTCTTTTCTGAAGAAATTATTATGCTCAAATTGTAAAGTAATAAAGCTTCTAATATTTAATTCAATCTCTTCCAACCTTTTAAGATGGAGATCAGCGTACTTAGGCAAACCATAGGGGCAAACAGGCACACGAGAGGCAAGCGAAAGAGAGAGGCGAACGGGAAAGAGACGGCGAATAAAACGGCAAGGGTGAAGTGGGGGAGAGGAAAACGAGAGGCAAATGGCAAATAATGTAATGCGAGGAAGATGAGTTTGTGATGGGTACTTGGTATGTCCTGACTTGAGCGAAGACCTCCCCGGCAACGGCGCCAGAAATCCTTCTTGCTACCTCTTGAGCACCGCGTTGGTTTTCCCTTGAAGAGGAAAGGGTGATGCAACAAAGTAGTGTAAGTATTTCCCTTAGTTTTTGAGAACCAAGGTATCAATCCAGTAGGAGGCTCCTCAAAAGTCCCTCGTACCTACACAAACAAACAAGAACCTCGCAACCAACGCGATAAAGGGGTTGTCAATCCCTTCATGGTAACTTGCAAAAGTGAGATCTGATAGAAATAATAAGATAAGATAACTATTTTTGGTATTTTTATGATATAGATTGGAAAGTAAAAGATGCAAATAAAAGTAGATGGAAAACTTATATGATAAAAGATAGACCCGGTGGCCATAGGTTTCACTAGTGGCTTCTCTCAAGATAGCATAAGTATTACGGTGGGTGAACAAATTACTGTCGAGAAATTGATAGAAAAGTGCATAGTTATGAGAGTATCTAGGCATGATCATGTATATAGGCATCACGTCCGCAACAAGTAGATCGAAATGATTTTGCATCTACTACTATTACTCCACACATCGACCGCTATCCAGCATGCATTTAGAGCATTAAGTTCATAAGAACAGAGTAACGCATTAGGCAAGATGATAGAGGGATAAACTCAAGCAATATGATATAAACCCCATCTTTTTATCCTCGATGGCAACAATACAATACGTGCCTTGCTGCCCCTGCTATCACTAGGAAAGGACACTGCAAGATTAAACCTAAAGCTAAGCACTTCTCCCATTGCAAGAAAGATCAATCTAGTAGGCCAAACCAAACCGATAATTCGAAGAGACTTGCAAAGATAACTAATCACACATAAAAGAATTCAGAGGAGATTCAAATATTTCTCATAGATAAACTTGATCATAAACCCACAATTCATTGGATCTCGACAAACACACCACAAAAAAGTTACATCAAATAGATCTCCAAGAAGATCAAGGATAACTTCCTATTGAGATTCAAAGAGAGAGAAGAAGCCATCTAGCTAATAACTATGGACCCGAAGGTCTGTGGTAAACTACTCACACTTCATCGAAGAGGCTATGGTGTTGATGTAGAAGCCCTCCATGATCGATTCCCCCTCCGGCGGAGCGCCAGAAAAGGCCCCAAGATGGGATCTCACGGGTACAGAAGGTTGAGGCGGTGTAAATAGGGTTTCGTGGTGCTCCTGGATGTTTTCCGGGTACGTGGATATATATAGGCGAAGGAGGTAGGTCAAGGGAGCCACGAGGGGCCCACGAGGGTGGGGGCGCACCTACCCCCCTAGGGCGCGCCCTCCTGCCTTGTGGCCGCCTCGGCTGCTTCTTGACGTCCACTCCAAGTCTCCTGGATTGCGTTTGTTCCAAAAAGATCGCTCCCGAAGGTTTCATTCCGTTTGGACTCTGTTTGATATTCCTGTTCTTCGAAACACTGAAATAGGCAAAAAACAGCAATTCGGGCTGGGCCTCCGGTTAGTAGGTTAGTCCCAAAAATGATATAAAAGTGTAAAGTAAAGCCCATATTCATCCAAAACGGGTAATATAATAGCATGGAACAATAAAAAATTATAGATACGTTGGAGACGTATCAGAGTGTAAACAAATAGATTTTTGCATCGCTCATCTTTTTTCCTAACAATCCTTATCAGTTTCCTCACTTGATGCTGGTTCATGAATATCTCATTTCCCCATACATGAAAAGGGTCCATGCATGGATCTTTATCGAGGACATATGTACCTGCAAGCAAGAAGTCAATACTAGAAGCTTAAAAAGTGTTTAGGCCTGGATCTGTATGCACTACGTTACGAAACGAAGGGAGTACCAGCCGAGAGATGAAACTAACCTCGGTGGAAAACTTCAGCCATTCCCATTGTTGTCATGTGTGAGAACATGGAAAGGCATGGTAAGTACTAACATCAACCAAGTATAGCCTTGGTAATGTGTTAGTTTAAGCATGCTATTAAAGCAGATAAAAAATGGAAGGAAATATTAACTACAATGGGCTTAATAGCGGCCAAATATTGTAATTCATACTGGCATTTTTGAAAATGAATAGAATGTAGCTCATGCTTAAACATCGCACTGGATAAATGTGTAAAACTGAAATAATGGGCATGTGTTAACTACACCAGGCATAACATGAACCAAATATAGCCGTTCAAACTGGTATTGGTGAAATTGAACTGCACATTTCATATTTGCACATAATGAACATCACATTATGAGTAACTAAAATAAACAAAGGCATATATGCTCACTATAACAACCAAATATAGACATTGAAAACTGGACAAATGCTCACTTCAACCAACCTAACAACCAAATACAGATAAGCAAGGCATCTGCTTGAAAACTAAAAAAATGCTCACTACAACCAACCTAACAACCAAATACAGATAAACAAGATATCTACTCACCATAAATAACCAAATAAAGTCATTCATGAAATTGAACTGGACAATTCATACTTAAACATCACATAGCCCTAACACTACATTTTTGCATAACTGAAATAATTAAACACGGCATAGTTAAAACATCGCATGGCAAAAACTAGTACACCAATGGGTACGAGTTAGCTAGCTAGAAAAAGTAAGATTTGCTGATAGGATATTGCCTCACTTCTCATGGATGGGCTCCTTCCACTTGGAAAAGAACATAGCTAGGGTGCGCTACCTGATGCCGCAGATGGGTTGTTTCACCCTGGAAGATCCATAGTGGATGCCATTCTCGTGGTCGCGGTTGATGAGATCTAACTTGGCAGCTGCGGATTCCAAGCCACATGCATAGAATGTGTCCTTCAGAAAAGACAAAAGGGGCTCGATGGCGTAAAAGAATCACAAATCCTCGACCGTGAGGCAGAGGAGATTACCTGCGGGGCCTTTGAAGAGATTAATGGCGGATGAACCAGAGACATTGGGAATGGACCACTTAACCCGTGACATAGCCCGCGTCAAGCCGTCACTATCGACGAGCTCGATGTCGTAGTCGGATCCCATGAGATACAGAAGTACACGAGCCCTCTAACTTGAAGCCTTTAACATAGCAACAATGTCAACGTTCTCGCCAGCTTCCACGGTGAGGTGTTCCTCCAGGATCGATAGGTCAGCACAAATGGTGGCCACCTCGCCATCGTCCGGCAGAGAGGCCGCGGTAGACCTCTTTTTGGCCATACGCTCCTCGGGCTCCCTGGGATACGTGGTCGGGCTTAGGCTATGACTCTCTAGAGTAGGGAATGAGAATGGGGATCTAGGAGAAGGGTCACCGCAAGCGTCAACTAGGCAGTGACGGTATGGAGATCGGTGGGTAGCCGGAACTTATCTAGCTAGGAGGCACGTGCTGGCCGGTAGAGGTTGGTGGCGGTGGCGAGCTAGGGTTCGAGCAAGGGAGGAGGCGGGAGGGTGGTTGGTGTGCGTGTGGATGATACATCTCCAACGTATCTATAATTTTTTATTGTTCCATGCTATTATATTATTCATCTTGGATGTTTTATATGCGCTATTATGCTATTTTATATCATTTTTTGGGACTAACCTATTAACCTAGTGCCCAATGCGAGTTGCTATTTTTTTCCTTGTTTTTGTCTTTAGAGAAAATCAATACCAAACGGAACGAAACTTTTTGATGATTTTTCTTGGACCACAAGACACCCTAGAAGCTTCGGGAGGAGGCCAGAAGAGTCACGAGGTGGACACAAGCTTGTAGGGCGCGCCCTCCAAGCTCATGGCCCCCCCGTGGCACTTCCAACCCTAATTTTTCTTCTATAAATACCCAAATATTTCCCGTAGACCAGAGGGCACACCAAAAATACTTTTCCACCTCTGCAGGTTTCTGTCTTCATGAGATCTCATTTGGGGACCTTTTCCGGTACTCTGTCGGAGGGGGATTCAACAACGGGGAGCTTCTACATCAACCTTGCTGCCCTTCCGATGATGTGTGAGTAGTTTGCTACAGACCTACGGGTCCATAGCTAGTAGCTAGATTGCTTCTTCTCTCTCTATGATCTCCAATGCAATGTTCTCCTCGATGTTCTTGGAGTTTTGTTCGATGTAATCTTGTTTTGTGTGTGTTTGTTGAGATCCGATGAATTGTGGGTTTATGATCAGATTATCTATGAATATTATTTGAGTCTTCTCTTGAAATCTTTTATGCATGATTTATAAAGCTCTGTATTTCACTTTGATCTATTGATTTGGTTTGGCCAACTAGATTGATTTTTCTTGCAATAGGAGAGGTGCTTTGTAATGGGTTCGATCTTGCGGTGCTTATTCCCAGTGATAGAAGGGGACATGACACGTATATGTATAGTTTCCATTAAGGATAAAAAGACGGGGTTTGTTCATATTTATTGGATCTATCCCTCTACATCATGTCATCTTGCTTAAGGCCTTACTTCGTTCTTGTTAACTTAATACACTATGTGCATGCTGGATAGCGATCGATGTGTGGAATAATAGTAGTAGATGGAGGCAACAGTCGGTCTACTTGTCACGGACATGATGCCTATATACATGATCATTTCCTTAGATATTGTCATAACTATGCGCTTTTCTATTAATTGCTCAACGGTAATTTGTTTACCCACCGTATGCTTTCTTTCAAGAGAAAAGCCTCTAGTGAAAACTATTGCCCCCGGGTCTATTTTTTATCATATTATTTTCAAATCTACAAAACCAAAAACCCAAAAATAACTTGCTGCAATTTATTTACTTTTATTTTGTTTTTTATTTTACTTATCTTTTATATCTATCACTATCAGATCTCATCTTTGCAAGTAATCGTGAAGGGATTGAAAACCCATTTATCGCGTTGGGTGCAAGTATTTGTTTGTTTGTGTACGTGCAGTTATTGAAGAGCTGTGTGTTCCTCCTACTAGCTTGATACCTTGGTTCTCAAGTGAGGGAAATACTTATCTATACTTTGCTGCATCACCCTTTCCTCTTCAAGGGAAAAACCAACACAAGCTTGATACGTCTCTGTCGTATCTACTTCTCCTAACACTTTTGCTCTTGTTTTGGACTCTAATTTGCATGATTTGAATGAAACTAACCCGAGCTGAGGCTCTTTTCAGCAGAACTACCATGGTGTTGTTTTTTGTGCAGAAATAAAATTCTTGGAACGGAACAAAACTTTTTGGGTAATTGTTTTACAATAAAAGAAAAATACTGGAGCCAAGAACCACCTGAGGGGGCACCTAGTTGAGCACAACCCACTAGGGCGCTCCTAGGTGGGTTGTGCCCGCCTAGTGGCCCTGCAGACCTTAATTCCAACTCCTTAAATACCTATTTTCGGAGAGAGTAATCAGGGAGGAAGAATTATCGAATTTCACGAGACAGAGCCGCCTTCACCTCCTGTTCTTCATGGGGAGGCCTGATCCAGAGTCCGTTCTAGGCTCCAGAGAGGGGAATCTTTGATCTTCGTCATCACCAACCCTCCTTCATCTCCAATTCCATGATGCGCCCCATTGGGAGTGAGTAACTCCTTCGTAGGCTCGCTGGTCGGTGAGGAGTTGGATGAGATTCATCATGTAATCGAGTTAGTTTTGTTAGGGCTTGATCCCTAGTGTCCATTATGTTCTGAGATTGATGTTGCTATGACTTTGCCATGCTTAATGCTTGTCACTAGGGCCCGAGCGTCATGAATTCAGATATGAACCGTTTATGTTTTCACCATTATATCTATGTTCTAGGTCTGATCTTGCAAGTTATGTGCACCTGCTACGTGTTATGATCCGGAAACCCCGGGGTGACAATAATCGGGATACTTTCCGGTGATGACCGTAGTTTGAGGAGTTCATGTATTCACTATGTGTTAATGCTTTGTTCCGGTTCTCTATTAAAAGGAGGCCTTAAGATCCCATAGTTTCCTTATGGACCCCGCTGACACGGGAGCGTAGGACAAAAGATGCCATACAAGTTCTTTTCATAAGCACGCATGACTATTTATGGAATACATGCCTACATTATATTTATGAACTGGAGCTAGTTTTGTATCACCCTAGTTTATGACTTTTATATGATGAATATCATCCAACAAATTCACCAATAAAATGCCTACGAGTTTTCCACATATTGTTCTTGCTAAGTTACTACTGCTACTGTTACTGTTACACTTGCTACAAAATCATCGTTGTTGTTGCTGTTAGTATTGGTACTGCTACCACTGCTATCAAACAATCATATTACTGTGCTATTGATCACTCTGCTACAGATATTTAGTCTCTAGGTGTGGCTGAATTGACAATGCAGCTGCTAATACTTACAAATATTATTTGGCTCCCCTTGTGTCGAATTAATAAATTTGGGTTGAATACTCTACCCTCGAAAACTGTTGCGACCCCTTATACTTGTGGGTTATCAAGACCTTTTTCTGGCGCCGTTGCTGGGGATCATAGCTATATTTGTTGAGTCACTTGGGATTATTATCAATTTATTATTATGAAGAATCTGAAGGATACCAAGACTAAGATTTTTCCCTCTAAGACGAGGGGAGGTAAGGAACTGCCATCTAGCTCTGCACTTGATTCACCTTCTATTTTGAGTAAACTTGCACCACCACCACATGCTATTAATCCTGATATGTCGCTAGTTATTGATGATGCTACTTCTGCTATGAATGATACTCATGATGATGCTAGTACCTTTCTTGATGATAGTGTGCCACTAAGTGAATTTGTTGATGACCAAATTGCTAGAGCTAAACATAATGAGAATGAAATTACTGAAACTAATGAAGTCACTGAAATTGATGAAGTACTTGAAACACCTGTTAGACCTAGAGCTTCGAGATATGAATTGCCTATAATACCTGAAGGTTATGTTATGGGTGAGGAGACAACTAGAGAATTTCTTGCTTGCAATGATAGAGATGGCCTTAAGAAACTACTATGCAAACTGAAAGAAAAATCTTTGAATGCTAGAATGAAATGTGATCCTAAGTTTGCTACTTCACCTATTGTTGTTACTGATAACGATTATGAATTCTCTATCAACCTAGAGTTAATTACTTTGGTTGAATTTGATCCTTTCCATGGCTATGAAACTGAAACTGTTGTGTCACACCTTACTAAATTAAATGATATAGCCACCATATTTGCTCATGATGAGAAAATTCGCTACTATTATAGTCTCAAGTTATTTCCGTTCTCATTAAAGGGTGATGCTAAAGCTTGGTACAATACTCTTGCTCCTGGTTGTGTGCGTAGTCCCCGGGATATGATTTACTACTTCTCTAAAAATATATTTTCTTGCTCATAAGAAACAAGCTGCCTTACATGAAATATTTAACTTTGTGAAAAATAAAGAAGAGAGTCTCCCACAAGCTTGGGGGAGGCTTCTCCAATTACTTGATGCTTTGCCTGATCATCCACTTAAGAAAAATGAAATACTTGATATCTTCTATAATGCACTAACCGATGCTTCTAGGGACTTCCTAGATAGTTGTGCTGGTTGTGTTTTCAGGGAACAAACTATTGAACAAGCTGAGGAATTATTGAATAATATATTGAAAAAATGTGATGATTGAACTCTTCCTGAACCACCACCTAAACCCACTCCGAAGAAGAGGGGTATCTTATATCTCAGTCCAAAAGATATGCAAGAGGCAAAGAAAAGTATGAAGGAAAAAGGTATTGGAGCACATGATGTTTAGAATTTACCGCCTATTGAAGAGATACATGGACTTGACACACCACCACCACAGGTGGTAGAGGTATATTCTTTAATAAAGTTTGATGAAGGTGACATCCCTTACAATAAACATCCTAGTCAATGCCTTTATGAATTTGATAACTACATTAGAAAACAAGATCACTTCAATGCAAATGTTATGAAACAATTGAAATATAATTATGATATGATTGCCCGCTTGAGTGACTTATTATTTAGAATCTCCAATGATGTTACAGGTGTAGGAAAACATGCCTCTATGGTTCAAACCCAGTTAGAACAAGTTGCTAAATCTCTAGGAGAATTGCTTGACGAAATGAATAATAATATGAATGATCATGCTATTAGAGTAGTGACTAGAGGAGGTAGAAGGACTCAGGAACCACTTTATCCTGAAGGACACCCTAAAAGAATGACACAAGACTCTCAAAGAAGTAATACTTATGCACCTAGTCCTTCTAAAAAGAAAAAGTAGAAGAAAAATGATAGGACTTTACATACCTCTAGTGAACCTGAGATAGAAAAACCTTCTGAAAATAACAATGATGTCTCTATTTCTGATGCTGAAACTCAATCTGGTAATGAACATTCACCTAGTGATAATGAAAATGGAAATGGTGATGTTCATGAAGACACTCAACCAGACAATGATAAAGAACCAGATAATGATGTTGAAATAGAACCTGTTGTTGATCTTGATAACCCACAACTTAAAAATAAAAGATACGATAAGAGAGACTTTGTTGCTAGAAAACATGGTAAAGAAAGAGAGCCATGGGTTCAGAAACCCATGCCCTTTCCACCTAAACTAACTAAGAAAAAGAATGATGAAGAATTTGAATGCTTTGCTGAAATGCTAAGGCTGGTCTTTTTGCGCACTCGCTTGACTGATATTTTAAAGATGGCCCCTTATGCGAAATACATGAAAGACATCATGTCTAATAAGAGAAAGATACCTGAAGCTGAAATCTCCACCATGCTAGCTAATTATTGTTTTAAGGATGGAGTACCTAAAAAACTTGGAGATCCGGGAATACCAATTATACCTTGCTCCATC